>NW_010412746.1:554-1275 GCF_000710305.1 Buceros rhinoceros silvestris | reverse complement strand
AGCCCAGCGGGGACATGGGCACTGTCACTGGCTTCTGCAAGCTGCAGGGGGAAGGGTCCCAGCTGCTGTGTGGAGCTGGGCTGGAGGGAGGTGGCATCCCTGCTCCTCTTGCTGAAAGTAAAACCAGTAAGGCCAGGTCCCTGGTCTGCTGGTGGACCTGGCACCGCTGTCCTCCTCCTGTGGCAAGGGAACCAGCCTGCTCATCCCGTCTGCCTGGTCATGCAGCCGTGGGGAACAGGCAGGAAGGGCTGCCCATGCTGGTCCCAGTTCCGTGTCCCTCAACTGGGGATGAGAAGGCACCCTGGACATCACTGCCATGGTGCCCCAGGGCAATGCAGGGTGCCAGAGCCCCTCACCTGGCTGGCAGAGCTCGGCACCTGCCCTGTCCCAGTGCCCCCAGTGCCTCCAGCAGCCCAGGACTTGTTCCCCAGCAGTCAGACACGGCAGCCCAAAACCGGGGCTTGGGGTGGGGATGCAAGGGGCAGGGGAGGCCTGACTGTCCCTCCATGGTGCGGAAGTGTCATCCCTGGCTTGGAAAGGTCATGATTAGTCTTCAGCCAGTGATTGACATGAGATTGTTCATAAATATTTTGTGCTCTGAGTGATAAAATATTAAACTCCTCCAGCCCACATGGAAAAATATTGCTCTTCCCAGTGTTTATCTTTGTTGCTGGTTATTACAAAACTGCCAAGCCCCCTGAAATATTTATGCCTGGCTGAG
>NW_010412746.1:0-200 GCF_000710305.1 Buceros rhinoceros silvestris | reverse complement strand
TGCATGTCTCCAGCCCTTGAAGGCTCTCTGTGCCCCACAGCCAGCAGAGTGGTCCCCCAGCCCAGGCCCCCTACTCTCCCCAGTGGCCTGCTCTGTCTGTGCTAACAGTCTTGAAAGGAGACGGGTCAGTGTGATCTGGGGTCCTGTTGGTGTGGGACCCCAGGGGGAACCATGCCACAGAGGTCGTGAGTTATCCCCCC
>NW_010412745.1:1613-2277 GCF_000710305.1 Buceros rhinoceros silvestris | reverse complement strand
TGACCATGGCTCGCAGCAGTCCGCGTGGCTCGGCGGCCCTGTGAGAGGCGGGATGGACGGAGGCTGCTCTGGTGAGGTGGCACCGCTGGGTCTGGTGTCCTCGCAACCCCCTGGCACAGCCTCTACCTCCACAGGGGGCAGACCCTGCCCTGCCTGCGGGCAGCTCAGCCCTGCACCAACGTCGCGGGAATGCTCCTGAGCATCCCTTATCTCTCCTTCCTCTTCCTCACCCCTTCTCCTCCCCACTGACATTCACCCGTTTCTGTTTCCAGGTTTAGTGGGCAGCTGAGGGATGGGCCACGCGCCGATACGGATCTCGGCAAACACACCCTGAGCTGGGCTTCTCCCGCTTTGCCCCAGCTCGTTTGTTTTTCCTAATGTTCCGCTGGGTCCCTGAAGCCGGGTGGTTCCAGAGCCACCTCCACTCTTCCTCTGCCTGCACCCGTGGATGGATCCAGAGCTGCCCCACGCCCCACCTCCCCTGAGACCTGCTGCATTCATCACACCAACGGGCTGGTTGGGGCTGCGTCTCTGTGCCCCCAGCAGTCAGCGCTGGCTGCTCACAGGCTCCTCCCTTCCAGCAGACCCTCAGGCAGGGTTAACCCCAGCGGGGCGCAGGTCTTGGCCACCTGTCCCATGGAGAGGGTCACCAGAAGGACCCCTC
>NW_010412745.1:961-1502 GCF_000710305.1 Buceros rhinoceros silvestris | reverse complement strand
AGAAGGCCCCCCCCTTTCCCTGCCAGTGAGTCCCATCAGCTGGAGTGGTTCCTCCCCGCTCCCAGAGCTGTGACCACGGTGTGGCATCTGGGCTGGACCGACCTTCAGCAGCTCCTCCACACCCGTGGGGCACCTCAGCAGGGACGCTCTCCTGTCCCAGTTCACTGGGCAATTGTCACTGGCCCAGGAGGAGCTGAGCAGGGCTGCATCTGTGGGGACATCAGGGAAAGGCTGGCATGTCCCCACCACAGAAGAAAGGGAAGGTGACCCTCAGGGGATCCTTCTCCTCCTCCTGGGAGAGGGAGAGCGAGGGGCAGGGGAGGGGGTTATTAGCAGCTTCTCCCTTCCAGGGCCAGGCAGGCAGACTCTTTAAATAGATCCGAAGGAGTCCAGCGCCTCAGCTTAATTGATTGGCAAGTGCTCCAAGCTGCATATTGGAGATGTGCTGGGGAGCCAAGTGCTGCTGCCGTCCTCCATCCATCACTCCGTGTGCTCCCCTCCGCTCCTCTCCCCCAGCCCGAGCAACAACTGCTGCCCACAG
>NW_010412745.1:456-773 GCF_000710305.1 Buceros rhinoceros silvestris | reverse complement strand
CAAGCCAGCGGGAAGTTAAAAAAAAAAACCTCAACAAAAGTAAAAAAGCCCAACCCAAACTACACACCATGTCCCAGGACCCGCGAGGATTCGGGGCAGAGTGTCTGTCTGCACCCACAGATGTTTGCGTGTGCTCATGCCAAGGGGAACAGGGGTGGGACTTTCCTCACGGTGTTTCACTTCATATTTCATTTTAATTCTCGTCTAGTCCTCGGAGCCAGCCAGGATGCAGGAATAAAAATTAACACAGGGAAAAAGCAAAAAATATAGAAAAAAGAGAAAAAATAGGAAAAAAAGTGGGACAGGCAGGGACCACC
>NW_010412745.1:0-323 GCF_000710305.1 Buceros rhinoceros silvestris | reverse complement strand
GGACCCATCCCATCTCTCTGAGCTCACAAAACCCGTGGAGGGGCTTGCCCAGGGCTTCCAGCCCTTCAAGCAACTACTTGGGCAATCCCTGTGCATGGGAAAGCCAGAGATGGACTTTAAAACCTCCTGAAATTCAGGATTTTAAAAGCCCCACCCCAGCCTGGACAATCCCTTCACAAAACCCGTGGAGGGGCTTGCCCAGGGCTTCCAGCCCTTCAAGCAACTACTTGGGCAATCCCTGTGCATGGGAAAGCCAGAGATGGACTTTAAAACCTCCTGAAATTCAGGATTTTAAAAGCCCCACCCCAGCCTGGACAATCCCT
>NW_010412744.1:247-3050 GCF_000710305.1 Buceros rhinoceros silvestris | reverse complement strand
GCCCCCACACACACGCCCCCACACACACACCCCCACACACACGCCGACCGAGACAATCGAGTACGGGTCCAAAGTTTGCAGGGCTGCAAAGCAGAGCGCGGCCAGCTTCGCGCTTTTGAGGACAAGGGTTTAAAGGTGCTGGTGATGGTGAAAGACTCCTTACCTCCTTCCCAGGGCGAACAGGAGCTGGGAAGGAGCAGGGAGGGCAGGAGAGATGGCAGCCGGGCAGCAAGAGCAACTCGCCTGTTTGCAGCCTTAAGAAAAACGTCCCTGATTTGTCCCCAGGGCCAAGCTCCTGGTGAGGTGGGACACGCAGTGTCAGGCATCCCGGTGTTTTGCAGACGGGGACAGGCCCTCCCTGCCTGTCTGTCCATCTGTCCACATGCCAGCAAAACTGGCTGTGTGTGCAAACCCCGCAGGCACAGCCAGGAGCTGGGGAAGCGCAGAGACCTCCACTGACATTTATAGAAATGAAGGAATAGGATTTATGTCTGTGGTAGAGCTCCTCTCATAGCGCCGCTGCTCTCTAGGAGCTGCATCTGAGTTGCATTGATGCTCTGAGGATGAAACAAGCCCATGAGACCGCCTTGCCAAAAAGCTGCAATCTTGGAAACTCAGGAACAGGCTGGAAATGGGGCGTAACTGGAGATTTGGAGGCTCCAAAGCAGACCTTCACCCCCAGTGAGGCAGGGACCGGTTTGCTCCAGCCATCCCTGAGCAGGGGCTTGGCCAGGTCGGAGGTTGCAGGGTGGGTTGCCCATCCAGCAATTTTGCCAAGCATGGCAATACAGCTCTTCACCTTTGCTCCGCTAACCATGGGCTGAGGAGCTCCTGCTGGGCCAGGGAGCCTGGGGCAAGACCTGCCTCCACCTACTCTGTCAAGAAACTTGACACAAACTGGAGGCACGAAAGCTCCTGCACACCCAAGAGCTGGTGGGGAGCAGCAGGTTCACCAGTGCTTTGGGTTTTTTCCACTCTTTGATGACCTTTGCCCCCTTCAGATGCCTTGGTAGGGCGAGGCTGAGGCAGCCTGAGGTGTCAGGGGCCAGGAGGCCCACCAGGGAGGTCACCAGGGAGGGTGACCACCACAATGATGCCTGACCATGACTAGCCAAAAATCCACCACATGCACCCACCCTCCCACCCACTGAGCATGAGGGTGGCCCTGGCCAGTGCCCAGGATTCATGGGGTTGACCCTCCAGTTATTCCAAGTTATTGCAGGGGGAAAAGCAAATCAACAGGAGGATGCTTCATCCAGATCCACCATCCCTACCAGAGAGGCGGGTAGAAGTGGAGCTCTCTATGAAGGGGAATGAGGCCCTCATGCCTCCATCTGAAAATGAAGGTCAGAGCCCATCATGTGCTTCTGGTAGTGCTGGTTGAAGCGCTCGTTCTGGGCCACAGTGAAGTGGTTCTTCCAGTCCCCGATGATCCCTGGGGGCGAGAAAGCGAGTGGGGCAAGTTCTCTCCCTCAAAATATTTGCAGCCACAGACAAGGGCTGCAATAGAGCCCAGGGTCACCCCTCCCAAGCCCTCCACTGCTGGCTGAACTCACCTTTCCTCAGGAAGGGGGAGATGCTGTGGTCCATCAGGGCAGTGGGCACAGAATTATAGTTGGCAGAAGGGTTCTTCTTCATCTCCTGGAATGAGGTGTGGTGGAGGATCCTCTCCACCATCTCCTCTGCCATCTCCTTTCCCAGGAACCGCAGGATCTTTTGCACCTCTTGCCATGGGTCCTGCAGAGTGGCTGCTGTTAGGAGGCTGTCAAAAAGGCTGGGGGTGGCCAACCAGGGTGTTCTGCCCTCCATCCCACCCTCACCTTCTTCATGTCCTCATAGAAGAGGTAGAGGAGCTGCTTCTCCTGCTTCTTCTCCCACCAGCCCTGCACATGCTCATACCAGGACCCGTAGGCCACTGTGGGATGCGGTCAAAGGGTTAGCCGAAAAGCAGGGTGGCAAGGGGATACCTTCCCCACTGGTGTTTTGGGATGGGCACCCTGGGGCTCATTCTCCACCTTTGCCAGCCATGAAAGTCTCCAGGAACTCAGCCAATGTGCCGGGGTCAGGGTGTGTCTTGGCCATCTGGTAGAAGTAGTAGTAGGAAACAACAACATCCTTGGGGTTGCGGGCCATGTAGATGACCTGGGGACAGCAAAGGACGTGGTTAGGGTATGCAGAGCTGTACCTCCTCCCTGGTACCCAGATGGGGAGAGAAGTGGAGAGCACCTGCAGAGTTACCTTGCAGTTCTTGTCGCAGAAGGACTTTGGGAGGAGCTGAACAGGGAGATGAGTCGTCACCAGCCGTGGGGATGGGGTTTTCTCTAGCAGCTCAACACCTGCCAGGACATGGGGCTTAGTGGTGGGAGCCCCAACACTCTCACCCCTACCCCAGCTCAGCATTCTTCCCACCCAACCCCAGGGGGACAGCTGGGCTGGGAGGCTCACCGCTTGGCATCCCAGGTTCCTTATATTCCAGGAAGGGCACCCGGTTGTAGATGGCATCCCGTTGGCACTTCTCCACACTGCCATCCTGGTAGATTATGTCCAGGATCTCACTCAGCCACGTCGTGCCTGCAGCACAGGGACCAGCATTGCAAGAGCTGGTGTCAACCCATCCCCCCCCTCAATCCTCCCCTAGGGTCACTCACCCGATTTGGGGTAGGTGGAGACGAGCAGGTCATCTGGCTGGGCTTGGAAAGCCTCCACCTGTGGCCAGACCTCGATGAAGGTCTTGAAGAGGGGGATGCCGTGGAGGCTGCCCAGCTCCTCCCCGACCACCTCCACCCCCATGGCCCACGGCAGG
>NW_010412744.1:0-226 GCF_000710305.1 Buceros rhinoceros silvestris | reverse complement strand
GGCGAGCCTAGCTTCCCTCCCTGCCAGCAGCTGCCGCGGCCTCGGACTGTGCCCGGGGCAGCGCCCCATCAGGTAAAGTCCATCCCGTATCATGTGTGGCAGCAGAGGTGGTGCCGGTGCCGGTGCCGGTGCCAGTGGGGTGCGTTGTTCCCGGCAGGCCACCACCAGCAAACATTTGGTGCCGCCCGTGCGCTGAGCCCAAGGCATGGGGGGCCAGAAACGGAGC
>NW_010412743.1:3527-4228 GCF_000710305.1 Buceros rhinoceros silvestris | reverse complement strand
TGGGCAGCGCTGTCTCACAGCACTGTCCTTCACGGTTTCCATTCTCACTCCCCCTCCTTTGGCCCCTTCTTCCTTTTGCCCCCACATTGTGGTCACCTCTCTTCCTTTCTTCCCCCACTCCCGGCCTCTCCCTTGTTTCCTCCCTTCCCTTGTCCCCTTCTTCCTCTCCCAACCTGTACTCCTCATCTTCCTGGCCCTCTCCACAGTCCTTGTTTTCCTTTCTGTCACTGCCCATCCCTGTTTTTCCCACTCACCTGTTTTTCCCACTCACCTGTTTTTCCCTGCCTCACCCCCATCCCTGCCTCACCCCCATTCTCCTCCTCTCTTGCCCCCATCTTCCTTTCTGTCCCCTCTCCTCTCTCTTGCCCCACATCCCTGTCCTTGCCCTACCTCCACCCCCCATCCCCCCCTCCCCTTGTTTTCCTTTATGTCACTGCCCATCCTTGTCTTTCCCACTGGTCCTTCTCCCTCACCCCCCTTCTCCTCCTCTCTTGCCCCCATCTTCCTTTCTGTCTCCTCTCCTCTCTCTTGCCCCACATCCCTGTCCTTGCCCTACCTCCTCCCCCTCCCCTTCTCTTTCTGATCTTTTTTTCTCTTATCTCTATTTTGTCCCCCTTCTCTCTTTGCACTCCCTGCTTCTTTCTTCTTTTCCCGTTTTCCCCCCTCACCTTTCCTGGTTTCTCTGCTCTCTGTTTCCCTCT
>NW_010412743.1:2297-3455 GCF_000710305.1 Buceros rhinoceros silvestris | reverse complement strand
TCTTTTTTGCCCCCCCCCCCCCTTGCCCCCCCCCCCCCTTCTTCCTTCTTTTCCCGTTTTCCCCCCTCACCTTTCCTGGTTTTTTTACTCTGTTTCCCTCTTTTATGCCCATTCCTCTCTCTCCTTTTTAACCCTTTTCCCCCATTTCCCTGTTCCTTCTGATCCCACTGTCTGGGTCTGTCCCCCCAGGGTGATGCTTTGGGGCTTTTTCCCCACGTTCTCCCCACTCTCTGCTCCCAGACCATGGCCCCAGCTGGGGTTGGGGACAGAGCCACAAGCACCAGGGGGAGAAAAGAACCAGGCCCTGGGTTGTTAGATTTTATTTTCATGGTTAAATGTTCTTCTCCTCCTCTAGTGATGCTCCAGCCTTGACTCCTTGAGCTGATGGGTGATGCCCAGGCAGATCAACCAGAGCAGGGGCCACGGCCTCAGCGTGAGCCCCCGGGCCCCCGGGACTGCGACAGCCTGGAGAGGGGGGAGATGGCCTGGGGTCGAGCTGCATCTGGCGGGTCTGTACACGGGAGGAGGGATATTCAGCTTGAGATGCGCTGAATGAAAGTAAACACTGTAGGGACGTTTTCAACTGTCAAGCTGAGAACTTGTTAAATAATTGTAATAAAACTTTATAATTTGCCTTTTTGAAGTTGCTCTTCAGACAAGAAGATAAACCTTGACACTTTCATGACAGTTGTGGTCGAGGCAGATCGACCAGAGCAGGAGCCATGGCCTCAGTGTGAGCCCCTCGGACCCCCGGGACCGCGGCAGACTGGAGAGGGGGGAGATGGCTGAGCTGTGTCTTGGGGGGTCTGACATAACCTTGACACTTTCAGACAGGGGACCCTGGTTCTCAGGTCAGTGTTGAGCTGATCCCTGAGCGTGAGAAGGTAATTCTTGGAAGTTTGTTACTTTTAAAGTTATCAATGATGTTTATTAATGTTTAAAAGTAACTGTTGTTACTTGTAAATGTTATTATTGGTTGGTTTTATTTCAACCTTTTTCTGAAGGTTGAAATTCAACACTCTAGCTCAGAACTTTAACAACCCCACAACTGTCTTGTTCCATTCGGGGTGAACGTTTTGAAACTGTGTCAATGCAGGTAAGTTCTCAGGTATGTTTTCAGGTAAGCGGGAAGAGTAGTTTGTGCCCCCATAGTTCACC
>NW_010412743.1:1848-2102 GCF_000710305.1 Buceros rhinoceros silvestris | reverse complement strand
CCGCCCCCCCTCCGATTTGGGCTCCTTTCCCTCCATCCCCTTTCCTCACCCACCTCCCTTCCCTTTTGCCTTTTTTATTCCCCCTTGTCTCCTTTCTGCCTTTTCCCCTGTCCTCTCTTTTTCCTTCTCCCCCTCCCCTTGGGGGAGATTTTTGCCTTTTTACCCTGTAAGCCCTTGTCCCTGCTTCCCTCTTGTCCCCTTTTTCTGGTCCCCTTCCTTTCCTCACCTTTTTCCCTTCCTTTTTGCCTTTTGTG
>NW_010412743.1:1337-1584 GCF_000710305.1 Buceros rhinoceros silvestris | reverse complement strand
TTTTTCCTTTGCTCCATCCCCTTTCTTCCTTCCCTCATCACCCTCATCTTTCTGCTTTTTTTCTCATCCCTTTTGTCTTTCACTTCCCCTCATCCCCATCTGCCTTTTTTCTCCACCTTCTTCCTTCCTTCCCTCACCTGCCTTGTCCCCTTTTGCTGCATTACTTCACTATCCCCTTCTTGCCTTTTGCCTTATCTCCTTCCTCTTGTCACATTTTACTGTTTCTCACCCCCTTCATCCCCTTTGT
>NW_010412743.1:0-1131 GCF_000710305.1 Buceros rhinoceros silvestris | reverse complement strand
CCCGCCCCCCCCCCGCCGCTCTGCCTTTGGCCTTTTTCCTTTGCTCCATCCCCTTCTTTCATCCTTTCATCGCCCCTTCTGTGCCTGCCTGCCTTTGTTATCTCTTTTTCTATACCCACCACCCTCCCTACCTCGGCCTTTTCCCTTCTCTCCATCCTGTTCCTTCCCTCACCTGCCTTGTCCCCTTTTGCCGCCTTCCCTTTCTCACACCCTTCTTTCACTCTGCTCCCTCCCCTTTTGCCTTTTTTCCTTGTCCTCCCCACCTTGTCCCTCCATTCCTTTTTGTTGTCCCCTTCCTTCCTTTACTTTCCTCACTCCCCTTTACCTTTTTCCTGTTCTCCATCACTTTTCTTTCCTCACCCCCCCTATCTCCCCTTTTCCTTCCTCCTGACTTGTCCCTTTTCCTTTTCTCTGTCCCCCTCCGCCCCCCCCCCCATTGTCCTTGTCCTCCTTGTTCTCGTCTTCTTTTTTCTTTCACCCACTTTCTTCTACATTTTTTCTTTTCCCTTCGTCCCCTTTCTGTCTTTTCCCTTGTTCCCTCTTTTCCCTCTCTCTGTCCCCTTCCTTCCCTCACCCCCCCCTCCTCTTTTCCCCCTTTTCTCCTTTCCTCTGTCCCCTTCCTTTCCTCAGCCTTTTTGCCTTTTTTTAACCTTGCCACTTCTCATCTCTTTGGTGTCCCTCTCCCTTGCCCTTGTCTTCTCTGCTTTTCCCTCCTCAGGTTTCCTGTTGATCTCTATTCCGGGTTGCTGTGATCCCCATTCGCCCCTTGCCACAGTAGAAAGAGACAGAATTTCTCTAGTTTTTATGTAGTTTTAATAGTTACTTATGAATTTTAATAAACTCTATTGCTGATATTGTGTCTGTGTTTTCTAAGCTATGTCAGTGCAGGAAAGGGGGGAGAAGGGAGGGCTCTGTGTGTCTGTCTGTCTGTCTGTCTGTGAAGATGTGGGTGACAAGATCCCTCTCAAGGAGTGTGGCACCCACAGTGGCAGGGAGGGAGGGGTGAAGAGAGATAAGAGGTGAGAGTAGGTAATAAGGTAAGAGGTGGGAGAGTAACAGTGTCCTGCCCCTCCCTCCCACCCCTGCCCCAATCATCTTATCAGTCACCAGCAAAACTACATGCTGCAGTTC
>NW_010412742.1:10669-11082 GCF_000710305.1 Buceros rhinoceros silvestris | reverse complement strand
CCTCGCTGTCCCCAGCTGTCTGTTTCTGCACAGAGACAACATCTACGTGAGACGAGCCCCTCGTATCCCCTTTCCTTCCACCTTCCCAGGCTTCATCCCCAAACCCTTTACACCGTTCCTCTCCTCGCCTTTGGCTCCTCCCCGAAGCGTCCCCTCGTAAGTCTCCTGCAGACCCCGGGTGCTGTCCCCTGCACCCCACGGTGTCTCCTCGCCCCGGGCAGTCACCCACCCAGGCTATAGGGTGCTCTGACAACTCTGCCATTGACTCGCTGTGGTGGCGTCACCTCGAGCCCGCGGGGCTGACGGTTCCCCTGCGGTATCCTAGGAAGGAGCTGGGACAGGGGCTTCATTTCTTTTACTGGGTTGTTCGGGCTCCCCACCCTGTGGCTGTCTGGGTTTGTTCCTCCCTGGTT
>NW_010412742.1:10146-10532 GCF_000710305.1 Buceros rhinoceros silvestris | reverse complement strand
GTGTGTTCCTCCCTGTTTGCGCAGAAGAGCTTTTCATGGGTTGGTGGCCCCTCGGTGGTGGCTCTGGGATTACCCAGCTCGGGGCTTATTTGGGTCCCCCCCTCCATCGTTACCCTGTGCCCTGTTGTCAGTCGGAATGAGCTTTCTCCCGCACAGCCTAACGTTTGTGACAGGCCACTTCCGCGGCGCTTTCTGGTCCTGTGCACCAAGTCACCCAGCATTTGTGTTCGAGAAAGGAGGCTCTCAAATCCAGTCAGAGGAGCAGCTCTTTACCGCAGCCCCCCTCACCTTCATGTACAAGTATGTCGCAGTTAAAAGGAGGGTGGTGACAGCCCAGGGCAGCTCCTGAGGGTGGTGCACAGGCCAGGGCAGCTCCTGAGGGTGGT
>NW_010412742.1:0-9705 GCF_000710305.1 Buceros rhinoceros silvestris | reverse complement strand
ATGGTGACAGCCCAGGGCAGCTCCTGAGGGTGGTGAACAGCCCAGGGCAGCTCCTGATGCCAGTGCCTGATTAACCTCCTCACCCACTCTGATTTGGCTCCTGAAATAGCAGGGATTTCCCAGATTATCTCGCACCACCTTTCCATTCTGAGACTGTTTGTATCATTGAAACCTTCAGGTTTGTAAATCAGCCTCTGAGTAGATTAATGTTTATAATTGGCTCATGGGAGATTAGATCCCTCACATAACTGACACCATGTTGAGTGTGGGCAGGAGCAGGCAGGCAGTGCTGGGAGGGCAACGGGAGGAGGAGGATCGTGCCTGCAGCACTGTCCTCCTGACCACGCATACGCATGGGGAATAACAGCAGCTCCACGGTGGATGATCTGCAGGCTGTCGAGATCCACCACTGGTACAAGAAGTTCATGATGGAGTGTCCTTCTGGGCAGCTGACGGAGCATGAATTTAAACAGTTCTTTGGGCTTCGAGGGCTGGACCCAGAGGCCAATGAGTACATTGAGCAGATGTTCCGCACCTTTGACATGAACAAGGTGAGTTCTCGGGCAAGGACATTAACTGATCTGCACTGCTTAAAATGAACCGGCTCCTGCCCTGTAGAGTCCTCGGCTTCCTCTGACAAGCGTTGGCGTAGAAAGCTGCTGAGGGACTAAGGCAGAGCGGTTAACGGAGCACATCCGTGTGCACAGATCGTTACGCCGGTAACATGCCCGCAGGTAACAACACCCTGTAATCGAGCTGCCCTGCGCAAGTCCTTTGAATTGTGAGAACTCCCTGTTGTGTATTGACTAAGTTGGCCATGTTTGACTAGCAAAATACTAATGAGAGGAGATGTCATTATTATTCTTATTGTTACACCTTCCCATTGTTCAAAAATGTATCTGTATGAGGCAGTGGAGACTACAGGAACCAAACGTGACAGAAGTCATGAAAATACCGACTGGTGAAGTGACTTCCAGGTCTTTGGCAGAGATGTGAAACGGGGGAAATCACAGGGTCAGTTTTGAAGAAGGAAAGCCTGGGGACTGAGCAGAGAACACTGGTGTGCCCAACATGTGCACAGGTGCCGGGAGCTGAGGGACACTCAGGAATGTCACAAGGAATATTCCTAAAGGAAGGAGTAGCCAGGCTCCGTGGGGGTAGCTGAGGTCCTGTGGTGGGTGTAGTGACTGGAAACGACTGCAAATCTCAAAAACCAGCATATCTCACCCTACGGTTCTTCGTGCCCATGATGATGACAGCGATGAGAAGTAGTATTATAAACTAAACCAACACGTTTACAGTTCTTGCACAAGTCTTTCCCTTCACCTCTGTCATTTCTTGGGATGTATAAGGACGTTAAAATTTGCTCAAGGATGTTACATGTCCCAGAGTTCTCCTGCGAGCCCCATGTGATGCAGTACACAGTGTTTTCAGAAGACTCTTGGGTTCAGATGGGGTCACACGAGGATGAAAAGCTGTACTCTAAAGTGGTAGTTATCTCAAGGGCTATGCAGGAAGTGTGGTAACTAGTGGAGATGGACCTGCACCAGTTAATCTTGGCCTGCTCGCCATCAGCTGCTCCCCCTAAGCTCCTTTTACAAACAAGGGCAAGGAACAAGAGCGCCCAAGGGAAAAGCCACCCTGTAGTAATGCAGGCACTGACGGTGGGTGGAATCGCCGGCCCTCCGCACCTTCACAGTCTGAGAGCCCTGCTGAGGATGGGGGGAATCATTTCCGATAGAGCTGTCTTACAAACAGCAGTCGTGCCCCTCCTTAGATCTTTAGATCTTTGTTTCCTGTGATTTGCTCAGTGAAGTTATGAAACACTCACATGAACGGAGTCCTGTGATGGTCCTGATCGGCTGTTTGTAGGTGCCGTGGTGCTTGCTGCACTCCGCTAGTCTGCCTGCGTTTGCCTTTCACATGTATTAATTTACATCTGTTTCAGAAAGGCATCTGACTTTATTTAAACACCTCAGTAAATTAAAGGGGGTTTTGCTCTGTCATTTGTTGGACTAGTTATTCAGAATCTTTGATAGAGATATGCACTTTATTTGCTGTTCATTTTTAACCACTTCAAATTTTCGTCAGTGTTAAGTCTAGGCATTAGGAACCTTTACTGTCCGGCATTCTTCTTGAGGACGAAACGCGAGCCTTTTGAGTTTCTTTGCAGATTCAAGAAACGGAATGTTTGAAAACCTAGATACAGAACAATCTTTCCAGCTGTCAGATCTGTGGCTTACTGAAAGAGCAGTGTTCTCCCACAAAGACAAACCAGACTAGTCCAGGACACCTGAGGTAGAATTACCTTCCACCTTTCTTGCAGCCAGGGCTCTGGATGAGTTTTCTCTCCCAGCAGCCCATAGGCAGTCAGCTCGGGTGGACAGAGAGGGGTCCTCCGCACTGGCCAGGAGGAGTGCAGGTTCCATCTGTGCAGGTGCTAAGCACAGAGTAGCCTAGATCCTTACTTTAGATGGCACGTATTTAGGAGGTCTGAAAGGCGGGCAGAGAAATAGCGCGCGTGTGTGTTTTGTGTGCGTCTCCTCTAAAGCTCTTTCCTCAGCCCGAGTCTCTGTGCCATTTGCTTTTCTCTCTCTTTTAGCTGTGAAGCTAAAGACGAGTCAGATACAACAGGTCCAGAGCCATAGCTCCCTCCGTTTGTTCTTGTCACCATTTGTTTTTCATCTTCCCATAGGATGGATATATTGACTTCATGGAATATGTGGCTGCCCTCAGCCTCGTTCTTCGTGGGAAGATGGAGCAGAAATTGCGGTGGTATTTCAAGCTCTATGATGTAGATGGTAATGGCTGCATCGATCGACATGAATTACTCAACATCATTAAGGTGAGTCTCTGGGGGTCTGTATTCTTTCTTCTTTCTTTGAAGACAAATTCCACCACACAAGTAAGACTTGTGCTCCTGCCCATGAGGGTGATCATGGGTGAGACATCCTTGAACAGCACCCTTTCTTTGAGGGTCTCACAGGGTCTCACAGCCCAGGACGCAGACCCGGCATGCTCTTCTTTACCACCACAGCATCTGTCACAGCACAGCTCATTCCTTAAAATGTTTTTTTAGCTGCCAGGTTAGTTTGGGGTGGTGGGTTTTGGTAGCAGGGGAGGGGCTACAGCATGGTTCCTGTAGGAAACTGCTAGAAGCTACCCTGGCTCCAAGTTGGACCCAGTTCTGGCCAAGGCTGAGCCAGCTGGAGATGATGGTTGCACCTCTGCGACAACGTATTTAAAAAGGGAAAAAAAAAACCTGCTGGGAAACCTGCAGTGGAGGATGTGTGTGTGAGAGAGAGAGAGAAGTAATTCTGCAGACACCAAGGTCAGTGAAGAGGCAGGGGAGGAGGGGCAATGGAGCAGAGATTCCCCTGCAGCCCATGGTGGAGCCCATGGTGAGACAGCAGGCTGACCCCTTGCCGGCCAGGGACTTTCCTGGTGGAGCAGATGCCCACCTGCAGCCCACGGAGGGCCCCAAGGTGGAGCAGGTGTCTATGCCCAAAGAAGGCTGTGGCTCCACGGGAAGCCCATGCTGGAGCAGTCTGTTTCTGAAAAACTAGAGCCTGTGGGAAGGACTCATGTTGGAGAAGTTTGTGGGGAACTTTCTCCCATGGAAAGGACCCCATGCTGGAGCAAGGGAAAAGTGTGAGGAGCCCTATCCCTGAGGAGGAGGGGGCAGCAGAGACAACGCGTTATGAACAGACCACAACCCTCATTCCTCATCCCTCCACGCTGCTGGCGGGGAGAAGGTAGAGAACTCGGGAGCAAAGCTGAGCCTGGAAGAGGGGAGGGGTGGGAGGAAGGTGTTTGTAAGGTTTGGGTTCAAATCTCATTATCCTCCTCTGATTTGATTGGTAACAAATTAAACAGATTTTTTTTCCCCAAGTTGAGTCTGTTTTGCCCATGACTATAATTGGTGAGTGATCTCTCTCTGGCCTTGTCTTGACCCTTGTCACGAGCCCTTTCTTATATTTGATCCTCCCCATCCCACCAGGAGGGAGGAGTAAGAGAGTGGCTGTGTGGTGCTCAGTTGCCCGCTGGGCCTGAACCACAACACTAAGACCAAAGCGGCACTTTCTGAGATTCCAGACTCGGTGGCAGTCAGTTGTGGTCTCTGCAGCGTGTCCTTCGTACGTTCTCTTCCCCATGCGAACAGTGGTTGGAGAGTTACTCCCCATTTGCTTTTTAGAACCAACTCCTAAATGTCACTGTAATAAAACGTTTCTGACCCCGGCAAATATTCTGAAGAAGAGTGACTGTTAATGGAAAAGACTGGCTGCAAACTGCTGTCATGGAAGCCGCTGAAATTACAGGCGCAAGCACAACTCTATGGATACTTCAGAATGAATTATGCTGGAAGGTCAGATTATTCTGTAGAGACTGGGAAACTAGAAAGATGCAGGAAAGAAAAATTTGCATTTCTGAATAAGAAAGGTCAGAAAATGGATTTGATAAAGATTTGAAGCCTGAGCTGTCCACAGACAAGCCCAGATGTTAGTAATGCATTCTCACCCAGATACGAATTTTAGTGCTGGGCATTGAAAAGACCCAGCCAGATCAATACCTGCAGTAATACACGGCCTCCTGACAGTGTGCACTAGAATACTCAGACAGCGCATGAGGCTACAGCTAGGAACTGCTTAACCCAGAGCTCTTGAGAAACAACTTCTATGGCGATAATTGGTGGCAACCAGTTTACTGCCCTTTTGGTTTTGTGGGTGCGGTTCTGTGTCTTTTGGCAGCCTCAGGAAGCTGCTGAGGTGATACTTAGTGAAACGAAGAAACGTACCTAATATCAGAAGGTAAAAACCAGAACATGAGTAGTCTTAGACTCAGGATGAAGGCTCTGGAATCACGCATTTTATGGACATCCTCAGACAAAGGAGACACTTAGGCATGGGAAGGAAGGAATGCTGCACAGGATGGCTGCGGGTAGATGATTGTAGTGAACAGTGGTGGACAATGCTCAAACTTCCCAGTGAGCTTTAGGGAGAAGCAGCAGATAAACAGGGAAAGCGAGAACAGGAGTAAGTGACCATGGCCCATCGAAAGGAATGTCACGCTGTCAGATGCAGGGGGTGTTTTGGTGGACCACAGGGTCATGGAAAGCAGATCAGCTTGGTGGATTCTGATCGAGCCACTTCTGCAGGACTTAACCTCCACCTAAGCAGTTTGAAGGTGATCCCCCGGGCTTCTCTGCTCATTCTGTGCTCCAGGACCCCCCTCGCACCCTTCCTGCCAGCCATAAGGCCAGATGATTTCTGCTGTGTTTTCCCGTGATGCTGGTTCATTTGTACGGGGAGGGCACCAGGCATGACTCTCTTGTTCTAAATCTGCACCGACTGGCTGCAGTGGGATCAGTCTTTCATTCCAGGAGCCATGAGGCAGCTTTTTGTTCTTGCTCTTTTCTTTCAGGCTATTCGAGCTATTAATGGTGGTGACCATGAAACTAGTGCAGAAGAGTTCACGAACCGAGTCTTTAACACAATTGATGTGAACGGAGATGGTAAGATTCCTGCCTTTGCTATCAAACTCAGATGGTCTCTGTGCTACAGAGAAACATCCACGTCTTCCTGTCTTGATTGAACTTTATGCCACTTCGTTTTATATTTGCTCATTAAATGAATTCTCATCCAATAATGCGTTCTTCTTCAGCATTGCCAAGGCATCACCTATAACGGGTATGACAGGATTTGTTCCCTGGACGAAGTCTCAGCGCCCTTCTGTCCACATGAGTTTGGCAGTGGGGTTTTTCTTTGCCTTTCTGTGTGTTGCTCTGTGTCTTATGTCAGAGTTCAAAGTGGGAAATATTAACGGTTGGCCCAGCTGCTCCAGAATATTTCAGCAGCAGGGAAAGGAAGAGCTGGGGTTTAATGCTGAAGTTCCGAGGTTCTTCACTGGGTCTGCTAGAGGCAGTGCAGCAAGCACATGCAGGGCTACAGACCAGCCAGCCAAAAACTGGTCCATGACGCCGTAGTCGCTCCATGTCCCTGAGAGATATTTCCCTCCGTGCTCTTCCATGTGCTCATCACCTTCAGAAGTGCTCTTCTGTTCTTTCAAAAGAAGTCTGCCAAGTGCTTCCTTGCACGAGGGCTGTTTGGCCTAGGACAGACAACCTGTGTCCGCCTGTCACAGTTTCCTTTTGTCACTCCTTTTCAGAGTACTCAGAGAGTACGGGGCAGGTTAGGACTGGGGCAGGTGAGGCCTAAAAGGAGGAGGCTAGTCCAGCCTTATTTGTAGGAAGCTATGGTCCCACTCCGTAGCTACGCAGTTCCTCTCTCCTTTCCAACGGGCCCTTTCCCTTGGGTGGGGAAAAAAGAAAAGGAAGCTGGAGTTGCCTGGACATCAAGGAAGTTTCGTGTAAGCTTCAAAAGACGCTCTGAGACCTCTTGGTGCTAGAGAAGAGCGTGTGTCTAGTAAGTGGCCTCTGGAGTTAGATCACTGTGCTCCTTTTCCTGCTCAAATGTGGACTGGCATGATTCTGATGCCTCTGTTTGTGTCTAACACAGGTGAACTTTCTCTGGATGAATTTGTGGAGGGAGCAAGGAAAGATGAAGAGTTCATGGAGGTTATGATGAAAAGTTTGGACCTGCAACACATTGTGTCTATGATCAACCACCGCCGGCATAGTGTATAAATCCAGCTGGGAGGAAACGCTGTGCCAATGGACAGAAGGGTGTTCACACCCCAGAAAGGAGAGACGGGATTTTTTAAAACACCCCAGATTTCCATAAAGAGGTGTCTGGAAGCAGGACCAGAGACAGTGTTGTATTTGCGTATCCAAGTGCGTCTTCCGCTACCAATAGTGAGGCTCAGCCACACGCATGCAGGGTGAACTGGATCTGGGTGGCAATATTTAACCTGACTTCCTAAAATTTAACGGCCAAGTTTCAGGGCAGAAATTTCCTCAGTCCCAGACTGTCACTTTGCAATGGGTTAAAAGTAACGGTAAGTTTGTGAAGAGCACCAGCAGAACATGATGGTGGAGCATGGAGAACTTGTGACGTGTACAGAAGAGCTGCCAACTGTTACCAATTAATTACATTCCAAAGAATGCAGCTGCCACGGTTCTTGTCGTGGTACTAGATCATGAGGAGCAGCACGTTTGTCTGTACCAGGAGTGCTTGCGTTTGGTAGTCTCTACCCAAGTAGGTTTGCTCATAAAATCCCCAGAGCTGAAAGAAAAATCAGCCTTTAAGGTGGATAGTGACAAGCCTGTTCCAGCTGCGCTGTCAGTAATGCTGCTGTTTGCAGCTCGCTGCGATCAAAGAGCTCTTTACCAAACACGTCAGCTGTGTCAGAGCAGCTGCTGGCACCAGAGGAAATAGGCTGCTCAGCTTCCCAAAGTAGAAGAATTCTCTGAGAGACCAAACCATATTTACCCTCATCCTACCAGTCTCCTCTCATACAAGTGAATACATGAAGGATGTGAAGATGATCCTAGTCTTGTTGCTTCACACACCTTTCTTATTCTTGGGGAGACAAACCTAAGAGGCAAAAGAAACAACTCAGCAAGGTGACCTGTGAATTCTGCTGTTCATGTGAATCCTGGGGTGAAGCTGATACTCCAGACCAGATTTGCTGCCACAAACGTCTCGTGTCTTTGTACATGATGGCAAGGGAGATGTGGCACGGATGAGCAAACTGGGTCTTGCTCGCTAACGTTAGGTAAGGTCACAATCAGAAGCTCCTTTGAACTGGAGAGGGAACCAGAATGTAAGATGAATGCAGGAAAAGCTCAGCAGATGCTGGTGCCATAGCTGGGCGTGTTTTCCCTGTGCAGGAGGAAGAACTTGCAGACCTCTAACAAGAAGAATTTAGAGCAAATTTAATCTTGTTTGTATTTATGCTTCTGTGGTGCCCGAATGTTCACTGGACAAAGCGTCCAGGCTTCCACCTAAGTCAAGGGAGCCTGTAGGAGACTGTAAAAGGTGAGAAGCAGGGAGCAGTAGCCGAGATACTTCTCATCAATGACAACACTCTTCATGTCTGCTCTGAGAGCAGCCCAACCCCACCAGTCTCTAGAGCCCGTGTTGCCTCCTGATGGTGAAGAAGAGGCAGGACTCTGCTGCAGAACAAAGGGGTTTCTGCTCCAGACTGCAGCACTGCCCAGGCTAAGGCAGGCTGTCTCTGTCTTCCGGGGTGGATTTCACGCGGAAGAGCCTGCAAATGGCACTGGTGACAAGACACGGCCTCGCAGCAGAGGCTCTTCCTGCCCCAGGCAGCTCTCTCATCTACTGCGGTACATCTTCCAGCAGGGTACAGGTAGCGGTGGTCCCATTGCAGAGGCATGTCCAGGAAGGCACAAACCTCCTTCTGACTGACCGAGACACACCGAAGAGCTGCGGGGGACACACCCTGCCCAGCTCCTTGGGTAGAAGCATTGGAGGAATTCTCAGGGAGAACTTGCCCAGAGGAGAAAGACCAAGGTCTCCTTTAAGAAAAGCAGCACAGCCCAGGTGGGCTGCAGGAGTGTGGCTGCAGGCTGCAGGTAAAGGAGGGAAATGCTGGAGCACACACCGAGGTGAGGCTGGCCGAGGCATGTGTGGCCACTGGCCAGAGGGCACCAGGCAGTTCTCCCAGGAGGTCTCATGCTAGTTGCAGCCATGCAGACCATGCCCAGCCATGTCAAAACTGCATCTACAGCCCAGTGAGAATCTAGGCCAGGTCCACGTGTCCCCCTACATCATTCACGTGCTGAATAGCCTCCATATATGCAGTTTTTCTACAGCATTGTAACTTCTTACACTCTGTAATTTCCAGGGGGTGCTCAGACTGCCCAAGGTATTTAATTTGTGCATAACTAAACTGCTTTTAACCCTGTTTCCCCCTCTTCTCTCTGATTTAGTCACTTATTTCTGAGAAGTTTGGGACCACTCCATTCACCACAAGCAAAGCCCTGTTCAGCCTCTGACCTCATCCCCCGCTGACCTGGCCACCCTGGCTCTAACACCAGTTTCCTGCAATTCAGTCAAAACTTCTTTCAAAAGGACATACTAGATTAAGGGCCTGGGAGGCCTTGCCAGTATAGTCCTTCCTGCAAGAGGAACATAATTAACTTTTGTAATCAGTGGGCACCGATCTCAGGGCGTAGCAAACAGCAGCAAACTCGCTCCCACAGACACACAGCGGCGCCCTGCCACAGTCCTGGGGATCCCAGGGAAGGTGCTGGGAACCAGACGTGGTACACACTAGTCCCCAGAGCTGCTGCATCATCTCGTCCTTCTCCCTGGCGGGAGCAGTCTGGGCCACCCCCCCTGGGGCAGGGGCACCTTGGGCTTTTCCTCTTCACCTCTGAGACAAGCAAAGCTCCTGGTCTTCCCTTCTCACCCTGTCCCGGAAAAACCCACACCAAGCCTGCAGTTAGGGATGGCCTCAGGCTCTGGTACAATTCCTGCGCAGCCCACACTCCTCTCACCGTCTTACAGGGAAGATCCCGGCCACGGGGTAACGGAGCTCCAGTGCCGAGACCAGAGGCTCTCCCCGGGCGGAGGCAGACGGTTCCCAGCACGCGCCTGCGCTTCCCTTTTCTCTCCATCAGGAGAGCCGGGCAGGCAGAGCTCCTCAGGCCTCCTCCGTGGCGACAGGGAGCAGTGGCATTCCCTGGCCTGATCCTGAGCCCCGTTCCCCGGGGAGAGGCGCTGACGCCGCCAGCTTTCCGCCCCGGCAGCGACGGCTCCCTTACTGCCCAAGGGGCGA
>NW_010412741.1:0-536 GCF_000710305.1 Buceros rhinoceros silvestris | reverse complement strand
GACCAAACCCCCATCGGCACGTCCAACCGTGGCGCGGGAATGCCTGTCGCCATCCCAGCGTGGTCTGGATGCTCCCCGGCGCCGAGCAAACCCGACCGACGCCGATTTGGGCAAGACGCGGCGGAAATGGCCACCCCCCATGTTCCGGCCTTCCGCTTCCCCATGTCCCCGGCGAGAACGTCCCCAAACGGGCCGTGGCTCGGGGGCTGGTGGGACATGCTGGTGCCACCAGGGATTAAGAAAGCAACAGGTGGTGGAGGAACTGACTCAACCGTGTTCTTCCTGATGACGCTTCGGCCTCGTCCACCCCGGCTTGGCTTGACGGAAGTTCTTGGGGCCACCCCAGCCACGTTGGGTTGGGTTTGGTCGCTTCTGTTTTTTTTCCCTCCCTCAAGCAGAGGTATAAAACAGCAGCAAATCCCGGCCGAGGACTCACCGCCCCGCCAGGATGATGGCTGCGATCGGTGAGTGACTCTGCCAGCTCCCGAGCTCCCTCGTTGCTTCTTTTCCGGTTTCCTTTTGTCTTCCGAGCCCAG
>NW_010412740.1:0-2894 GCF_000710305.1 Buceros rhinoceros silvestris | reverse complement strand
TTAGAGATATTAGAACTAGAGAGTCATGGGAGTATTTTTTTCTCCTCCTTGTGTGCTATTTATAGACATACACGTGAATAGGTACTGGTGGCTCTTCCTGGCAAAGCAACTCGTTTGCATAAGGATTTCCTCTCCCCTAATTAAGCATCTCATTGATGACAAGCAATCACTAATAAGGAAAGAAAAGATGGGCTGCCCATGAGAAGTCCCAAGGGCTTGTACTTTTATTCTGAGCGCTAGTATCATCAGCATTTTGGGTTTAAAACAAAGGGGGGGGGGAAGTAAGTAAATAAATAAATGAACCTAAAATACGCAGAAATGAGAACTGAATTGTTGCTCAAGAGAGGAAACTTATTTTAGGATAATTCCTTTTGAAACAGGAGAACATCCTGCATATCCCACAAAATCACTCCCAGCGAAGCTGCTCGGGCAGGCATTTTCATCACTCCCCCTCCAGTGACCACTGGCTGGGGCAAAACAACCCAAGTTTTGCCATTTACTGGAATAGCAAAAAATATTATTTTTAATACTAAAGAGATTTCCAGCCCAAGCTCTCTCTGACAGCCTCCTCCTCCTCCGTGTTGCTCAGATGCCCTTCATGTTTTTTATTTCTCACAGCTGAAAATTACAGCAGAAGTAGAAATTAAAAGGCACCTTTGCAACTGGGAACCTGAAAATTTCACTGGTTTGGAGATATTAAATGGGGCTTTGCTACATCCCCCGACTCACTAAGCTCACCATTTTTATCCAGTCTTTGTTTAAACGTCAGCATTGGGTTGGGTGGGTTTTACTTCCCATATTTCACAACCTAATTTTTTAATATATCTTTCTTGCCCATTATCAGGATTTTCAAAGATTTCAGAGATGTACAACCTATCTTTAAGGGGAAAGATGATGATGCTTCCCTCACTGCCACGGTCCGGATACAAAACACTCCTGAAGTGGAATTGCATCGCCCCACTTTGAGCAAATAAAAGCATTCTGTGCTCTTGCTGAATTTAAAAATCAGTTTAAAAATTAATTTTAAATTTTTAAACGTTGATAAAAAAGACGGTTGGTTTTTCTTTAATGCTGCAAGGCACAATACAAGCATATACAAGGGAAAAAAAAACCAAAACAATCGACACACTGTTGGATCCTTCCTATAGGAGTCCAAACCATTTGCACGGCAGCAGAAATGGCTGATTTTTAACTTGTGAGAGGCAGATTGGCAGCGCTGGCAGGATTCACGCTCCTTCCCACTGCTGTCACGTTCAATTCGTGCCTTCGGAGAAACAGAAACAATCCCCTGCCAGCAACTCCCGGCATCACCTCGAGGAAATCCCTTGCCCTACCTATTGCAGCGAGATGTCAGAGGTGTTTTACAGTCCATTTCTCATCAGGGCATATTTTTAGGAGTATAAATACATTAGTGAAATATATCTAGATTAGATTTCGTTATAAAAATAAAGCACTCCAGGTGAGTGCAGGAGCAGAAGGGGAAGCGCTGGGCATCGGCACCTCCTGGTTCCCATCCCCGTGATGCAGAAATGCCAGAGGATGAGAGCCAAGAGGGGCTCGGGTTCCCCCAACCAAATTACAACACAAGCTCACGTACATACCGGGGACTTGAGCCCTCCTGAAATCCCAGCGTCTCTCTGGGACTCCACTGCAACTACAGAAATTGGATTTTCTACAGATTTGAAGAGGGGGGGTGGGAACGAAAACACAACCACGTGAGGCTCTATTCTCTGCCAAAAATGACATTATAAAAATAAAATCTATAATCTACTAAGGCAAAGGCACGGTCCTCTTAACTGGATAAATTAATATAAAGCAGAATATATTTTTTTTAGCTGTGAAAAAAAGATACCAGCTTAAATTAGATCTCAGTAATCTGAGGAAACTTGGGAGCTGAGCTGGAAGAGAAAACTTAGAGCCAGCTGAAAACAGACTGATGCAAAATAAACCAGCATTTATTTCTGAGCTGTTTAAATGTTTTTTTTCCTTTAAAACTCAGAAGGAAAAGTAGTAGCACCACCGCCCAACAGCGAATTGAGGTAAAGATTAATTCCTTGTTTACATCCCCGTCGTACGTACTAAAGGTCAAGTCTCGGGTCCATACTATCTTCCCAAACTCACAATGTCTGGCTCCATCACTCCTAAAAAGTCATCGGCAGACCAGCCTAAGGCTACTGCAGAGATTTAGCTCAGAATACCAGAGCTGGGATTTTTCCCTTTTTCTGGTTTTTAAGATTTTTTAAGGTAAGCGAGTGTGCGATCGCTGCCGAAGAAGAAAACCCGCTCTGGCACACGTGATGCTGGGCACAAGCCGTGCCCCCACCGAGCCTCAATTACACAACAGCGCTTCTCCCCCCTGCCCGTAATTTCAAAATTAATGCTCCAACACCAACCGCAGGCCAAATCTCCACGCCAGGCAGCAGCAAATTATCCGGCAGGACCATCCAATGGGTTTTTTTCCGGTGCACGGACCTTTTATCCCAACACATGTTGGGGGAAAAAAAGATCTTGTGACGAGGCAGCTACGCAGCGCGGTCCCGGGTTGTACCTTCTCTGCCAAGCGAGCGCGTCCCTGTCCGACCGGCCCCCGTGCTCCCCACACCTGGCTGAAGTGAGAGGGAATGCTTCGACGCGATCCGTGAATGCACCGGGCTTTCTGGATCCTCCAGCGGCATAAAGGGCAAAAGAGGCGTTCGGAGAGAGCGAGCTGCCGAACTGCTCGTTAAAAACGGCGTATTCCGACCGCCCAGGCAGCCCCTCTGCCGGGCACGACCTCCCTGCTGCAAAGCCAAGCCCACCCCGCCGGCCCCCCAAGAGGACGTGGGGGGAAACACGGCTTGCTGTTTATTTTTCTTCCCCCCACAGAAACCGGAGAGGCTGTTTTCCACTCGCCC
>NW_010412739.1:1711-2697 GCF_000710305.1 Buceros rhinoceros silvestris | reverse complement strand
CCCTGTCCCGGAGGAAGCATCGCTTTGCTTCTTGCTGCACCCAAAGAGAAGCGGGTTTTTTTTTTTCCAGCTGGCTCAATGCAGCTCCCAGGCAAGGTCCGACCACCCCGCGGGGTGGAGCCTCTCCCGAGGGCTGCTTCGGGCTCCACCAAGGGCCACCGTTCCCATGGTGGCCGAGCAGCTCTTGATCTCTACGTTTTGGCTCAAAACATAAAGAAACGGAGCAAACCCAGAAGAAACCGAGTCACCGATCTGTGAACAGAACGCTGAGAAGACCCCAGGGGATGGGACCACAGGGAGCCACCTCCCAGGGCTGCAAACAGAAACGAGCCCTGGCCCTGGGCCAGATGTTCACTCTTTCTCCAGGCATTTGCCCCAGAACTGCTTTGGGCTTTCACCACATCAGTTCCCAGCGGCGCTCCATGTCGCTGCCACCCACACGTGGTTCTCAGTCCCTTTCTCTGGAGAATTGTCCCAAAATGTCTGTGAGGCTGCCAGCGGCTCAGTGCGGAGCCTTGGGTGGAAAATCCCTCCTCGGGACCTTCTCTCCCAGCGGGGAGATGGTGGGAGGTGATCTGGCGCAGGGCGTGTCCCCAGCCTGTGCCGACGGTGATGAAATCGCTGGGTTTCAGCTTAAAAATCAGAGGCCACGGCGCAGGGGTGAAGCTCTCGGGCAGGAGCTGCATCATGTGCAAGAAGGAGGTCATGGAAAATTCATGGTTTTCAGGACAAATCACGAGGTTCATCCATCAGGATGACATAAATGGGCCCCAGTTTGGCCCAGGGGAGCGTCCTGGGCTGCGAGAGCTGGGGCAGCTTCTCTGGAGACCTCGGAGCACCTTCTCCCCTCTCCCAGCACCTCCCCAGGCAGGGTGGGGGGGACGGGACACAGGCTGCTCCGGTTTGGGAGGAGTTCAGCGTCATTCGGTCAAAGCAGAGAGACCCCAGCGCTGTGGCCAGGCAGGACTCACTCCTGAGGAAGGTGA
>NW_010412739.1:690-1185 GCF_000710305.1 Buceros rhinoceros silvestris | reverse complement strand
AAACGGCAGGGGAAGGCGGAGGCGCAGCCTGCTCCGGCTCCGCTCCCCGGAGGCATCACTCACGCCCGCGATGATCGTAAGCGGCTTTAATATTGAAAGATGGTGCCATTTAGGGAACCAATATTGAAAGATGGTGCCATTTAGGGAACCCGAAGCCATCCCCGCGCAAAAATAAAACAACTTTTCGCTTGATAAAAGATACCGAGAGTAAATCCATTAATAGGAGGTAATTGAAAACTCGCGGGTAATCTTGAAGCCATCATGAACTTCACCCGCCGGGATGCTCGGGTGTATGTAGTGCGCCAGGGTGGCTCGCTCCGGCGCTTACAGATCTCAGGCCGGTGGTTTATGAGCCGGGCTCGGAGCGGAACGGCAACGTCGTATTTAGATTTGTAATTATTTCCCGCGACGCTCCGGTGGCTCCTGCGCGCGGAGCCGAGCGGGGCGGGGAATCACGGCCAGGAGCAGCCGGGCCACCAGCCATTAAAGAGAGAG
>NW_010412739.1:0-593 GCF_000710305.1 Buceros rhinoceros silvestris | reverse complement strand
GCGGGGCGGGGAATCACGGCCAGGAGCAGACGGGCCACGAGCCATTAAAGAGAGAGAGGACAAGGTGTCACCCGAGGGGGACAGTTGAGGTGGTCCCTCTCCTCTTCCCGGGCTGGTGGCAACACGCCGGGAGCCGGTTTGCTCCCAGAACCGTTGGAGCAGAAGCTGCAGGATGGTTTTTCTTGCTGCTGCTGCTGCTTTGCAATTTGCTTTGCCAGGTGCCAGCCCTGAGCAACGGCCCATGTGGCAGAACCTGCGGCCAGTGTCCTCCTCCCCTCTTGGCTCGGCCAAGTCCCTCTCCCCAGCACCCGTCCTTGGGATGGGCTCCCGTGGGTGCTGCTGGGAGCACCCAGGTGGGCTCCCCTCATGAGCTGCCCCCAGGGGTGAGGGGGGACCCGTGACTCCCCATGGGTGGGAGCGGGGTGCTTTGGGGTGGGGCAGCCCCAGAGCAGGGGGAAACCCCAAAACTCTCCACTCAGGGAAATCCAACGGGGCTCCTCGCTGGAGGATGCTGCTCCTGGGGTGATTCTTCCTCCAGCATCCCAGGGAGGAATGCAAACGGTGGCTTCTCCATCCATCCATCCATCCATCCA
>NW_010412738.1:2064-3919 GCF_000710305.1 Buceros rhinoceros silvestris | reverse complement strand
ACCAGCAGCTCCCGGCCACGTGCGGTGCCCGGCAGCTCAGCAAGCTGAAGCGCTTCCTCACCACCCTGCAACAGTTCGGCAACGACATTTCACCAGAGATCGGGGAGAAGGTCCGAACCCTCGTCCTGGCGCTGGTGGTAAGCCCCGCACCCCCACCCGGGTCGCCTCGCTCTTGCCAGACCACCTTGGCAGCGGGTCCTGGCAGCCAGCACGTGCCCCTGTTACACAATATTATCTGTTTGCCTCTCTACAGCAGGGCTGTTGGCTGAGCAAGGCTCTGAAATGTTTATGCTTTCTGGTAAACTCACTGACTTCTTTTTTTCTTGTCTTTGGAGGGTTTCAAAAAGCTGTTTGTCCAAGGGCTTTTTGTCCTAAGCTTAAGGAAACTTGGAAAGATTTGGACAAAGCTTTTCTCTAAAGGCCACAGGTCTGGTGCCGTGGGCTCTCTGGAAGCCGTGGGCTATGCTGGGCTTCTCTGTTTCGTCTCATAAACGAGTTTTTTCACACAAGTTAGAGAAGTTTTGTACTAGGGAATCATTTTCTCGCTTGTGCAGATCTCTGTGCACTGCTCTCGTGCCTGACCCCCATCATAGATCAGTTTTCCTCTGATCCGCTCCAAAAGCCAGTTCCAGCCACCGCTTCGTCGGTGCTGCCCCGACTGCAGAGCACCCACCCTGGGCGCTGCTTTGGAACAGCAGCCGTGCTGCCCGGGACCTGGCTCCCGGCGCTGGCCAGGACTTGCTCCAGAAAGCTGTCAGTGCTCCTCCGCTCTCAAGCACATAGAGAATATCATGAGACTTGTCAGGGTTCATCAATGATACACGGTGTTGTGTTTACTGGGGTTGAACAGCAGCCGTGCTGCCCGGGACCTGGCTCCCGGCGCTGGCCAGGACTTGCTCCAGAAAGCTGTCAGTGCTCCTCCGCTCTCAAGCACATAGAGAATATCATGAGACTTGTCAGGGTTCATCAATGATACACGGTGTTGTGTTTACTGGGGTTTTTTCCTCTTTCTGGGCTGCTCCTGCATGTCTTACCAAGCCCACGAGCGCAGCCAGCTCGGCTCTCACATAGAGAATATCATGAGACTTGTCAGGGTTCATCAATGATACACGGTGTTGTGTTTACTGGGGTTTTTTCCTCTTTCTGGGCTGCTCCTGCATGTCGTACCAAGCCCACGAGCGCATCCAGCTCTGCTCTGGCCAACGTCTGCAGAGGCTGCTGGTGCGAACAGCAGGTCTGGGCTCCTGGCACGCTGCTGCTTTGCTGCCCGCTGGTTGCCCGCGTTGCCACAGGCGCTGTTGATCCTTTGCTCGTGACAGCCCAGACGTGCAGCTGCAGGAAAAGTCTCGGTGACAAACTTGTAATGATCTTCTGCCCTTCCTCTGCACTCCTGCCCTTGGCTTTGCGCACGCTGGGGCTGGTGCCGCGTGTGCGTGCATTGACAGTGCAGTTACGCCCTTTTGCACCTACAGTCAGCGGAGAACACCCTTCAGAAAACAAACAAAGGGGTCTCGCTGAGGAACCGTGGCGAATATCTGCAGCTGTGCAAACTGGTACCTTAGCTTACCCTTTGGAAAGGGAACGACCAGCTGTCCAGGCTCGCTGGCTGGTGTTCTCACCGCTGCCTGGTGGTTGCTGCAGGGATGAACTTTGTACGTGCAGGTTATCAAATGCTGCGTGTCACACTAAACGGGGGGTGCAGACCCAGGGAGGACCGTGCTAGTGGGGTGGGCAGTGGGCTGGTGGTGCCTTTGTGGGTGGGTTAGATGAGAGGAGCCGAAAGGGAGGAAGGAGGAGAGGAAGGCGTGCGGCTCCGAGCAGCTGGAGTCGCAGCCTGGCTCCCCTCAGCCCGCCC
>NW_010412738.1:0-2012 GCF_000710305.1 Buceros rhinoceros silvestris | reverse complement strand
GGCGCCCCGGAGCAGCTGGAGTCGCAGCCTGGCTCCCTGCAGCCTGCCTCAGGCCAGCTGGCCCAGTGCAGGACAGGCCAGCTGGGTCCTGCTGCCTCCCCGGAGCCTGACCCTGCCTCCCAGCCCCGGAGCTGGGAGGATGCTGGGCCAGGTTGGGTGCAGCGTTCACCGCTCGCCTAGTGCAGCATTTCTGCTCCACTGGCCTGAGTCTTTTTGGGTACATCAGGCAGGGTCTGATGCAAACATCGTCTATCCTGCAGTGGCAGATGCTGTCTCCCTTCCAGTTCTGTTCATTTGGAGCCATTTCCTGCATGTCTGAAAATAAAAACAAATTGTCATTTCTGAATTTCTTTTCCCAGAACTCAACGGTGACGATCGAGGAATTCCACTGCAAGCTGCAAGAGGCAACGAACTTCCCCCTCCGGCCATTTGTGATCCCCTTTCTGAAGGTGACAGGGAGCTGGTGGGGCTTGCCGATGCTCCACACACCGGGCTGTGCTGCTTGGCGGTGTCACTGCTGGGAAACTCATTTCAAGCACCACGGCAGTTTCATTAGAGTCCACGACAGACTGCACAGGCTGCAGCGGTGCCCGTGTGGGACTGGTGCGCAGAAAGCAAACGTTTTAACGAGCGCTGTATCTGTCTGCTCATGTGTCAGGGATAAAGGAGACCAAGCAAGCTCCGCTCGGCAGCTTCTGACCCTATAATCAAATGTTCAGATCTAAAATATTCGAAGTGTTGGCATACGGAGCGTGTCTGGGGGCTTAGGTGCTGGAAGCACAGGGTGCTTCCCGGCATACTTGGGGTTTGGGTGCATTGACGTCAGGCTCTTGAGAAAAACACAGGTAAATCTGTCAGCACATTGGGAGCTGGAGGATCCTGAGTGGGGATCCAGGGCTCTGGGTGTTATCTCTCTGTGCTGGAAACGCCTGCCCGCAGCCTGCATAAAGCTGCCCCGCGCTTCTTTTCCAGGCCAACCTGCCGCTGCTGCAGAGAGAGCTGCTGCACTGCGCCCGGGCCGCCAAGCAGACCCCCTCCCAGTACCTGGCGCAGCACGAGCACATCCTGCTCAACACGAACACCACGTCCCCCGCCGACTCCTCTGAGCTGCTCATCGAGGTGAACGGCAACGGGAAGAGGCACAGCCCGGACAGGTGAGAACAGCTCTCCTCCCTCTGCCAAGTTCTTGAAATCGTGACTTTTGTTTCCTCTTCGCTGTCAAAGCTTCAAGCAGTGTCCAGGGCTGAAGCGTAGGTTCTTGGCACTCCCACCAGCGATTGTGGTTGTTAATAAGACACCGATAACTGCTCCTCCTGCCCTGCAAATTCAGGTTGTTATCCCCTTCCAGGCAGGTTCTGTCCCAAAGGCCCGAGCTGAAGAGCACAGGAGCTCTCTGCCTGCCTGGGCAGCGCGCAGAGGCACTGCCAGGGCTGGGAAGGATGCGGTTCATTTTCACCGCTTCTTCTTCCAAGTTAAAAGTTTTTATGTAATTATGTGGAGCACGCCTCCAATTTATAAAAACTGTGAAATTTTAATTTGGTCATGCTCGGAAAGATGAATCACAGCACTCGGGCATCTTGAACCTTTTCGTTGACAGGGTCATTGTGTGGATTCGTTCGCAAGTTGGGCATGTTTGTTTTTGCCTTTACGCCCCGCTAAAATCAGGGCTGCCCAGACTCTGCTGATTCACAGTCTGCATCTTTCCCTTTCCAAGTGGGTTTCTGCGGTGCTAACGAATACCTCTCTCTGCCGGCGGCCTTGCAGAAGGGAAGACAGCAGCTTTGAGAGGGAGCCGCTGCTGTCGGAGCCTCCGGCCAAGAGGGTGTGCACCATCAGCCCCGCGCCCCGGCACAGCCCTGCCCTCACCATCCCGCTGATGAACCCCGGGGGACAGTTCCACCCCACCCCGCCGCCCCTCCAGCACTACACCTTGGAAGATATCGCGACCTCCCACCTCTACAGGGACCCCAGCAAGATGTTGGAGCACAGGGAGATGCGGGACAGGCACGGCA
>NW_010412737.1:7333-8001 GCF_000710305.1 Buceros rhinoceros silvestris | reverse complement strand
TAAACGGGGGATTGTTTAAACCGCTCCGCAACTTTCTCACGACCTCTTGCACCCCCTCTGCCTCAACAGGTAAAGTTTAAGCGAGTCCCCCCGCCAGCCTGCCGCCGTGAGACTCAGACGGAGGAGGAAAATGTGAGATG
The DNA here is from genome assembly GCF_000710305.1 of Buceros rhinoceros silvestris. Taxonomy (NCBI): domain Eukaryota; kingdom Metazoa; phylum Chordata; class Aves; order Bucerotiformes; family Bucerotidae; genus Buceros; species Buceros rhinoceros. The sequence continues at coordinate 7,861 of NW_010412737.1, read as the reverse complement.
TTCACGGGGAGAAGTGGTTCTCTTTGTTCTTTCATTGTTTCTACCCGAACTGGCGGATACAAGGACAAACACTTACCTTCTCGCCTTTCTGCTCCAAAACACACACGTTCCCATCAGCTTTAAAATGCTCGGTCCACCTTGGAAGCGACTACAAATGTCGGGAGAGTTTGTATTCCATTCTTTTTCGCTCTCTGCTCTTTTTAGCGTAAGATTAAGTTCCCGAGCACGTTGTTGCAAGCTGTAGCCCCCCGCCTTAGTGAATGGTCACGTTTAGGACCCTCCAAGTCCATCCTAATTCTGCCAGTAGAATTGAGGGTATTGGAGGTCTAAACTTTCAAAAGGAAAAGGACCTGCGTCTATCTAGCAGACCTGAAAACGCACTCAGTTCCTCACTCAGTTCCACAAAATGGATATAAACATTTTGACCCAGACAACTCAATGAAATATACATTTTAAAGCTTGAATGTAGAAAAGCTGAGGTAAGCTAAAAGCAAACTGGCGTGAAGAAAATCCACCTCAGTGTATTCT
>NW_010412737.1:6623-7193 GCF_000710305.1 Buceros rhinoceros silvestris | reverse complement strand
GCAGGAATCCTTATTGTCTGTAGTTTTAAACAAAAACAAAAACAAAAAAATAAAAAAGAGCATCATATAGAAATAGTAAGCCTGAAGTTTAAAGGGAAAGATCGCCCAAGAGGACCGTGCTACCCAGGGTGGAATGAGGAATCACAGCATTTTAAAGTGCCCCTTTCTCACAAAAATTACTGCCTTTTTTTTACCTCGTTCAACCAAGGCAGGGGAGAGGAACCCGTTTTCTACTTTCTTTGTAGTCCAGTCGGTGTTTCACCCCCAGCCACACGGGCAATTCCCCCCCAAACCTTGCTTTAATCTGATTATGGTGAGATTTGCTGATACAATGAATATTTGAAATGATCCTTGTGTCTTAGTGAGCGGGATGCGTTTTCAGGCTCCCGTTTCCAAGGCTCCCCGCTGCAGAGGGAAGAGGAGCGCTGGGGAGACCCCGGGCCCCGGAGCCCCGGCGCGGGGGGAGCAGCCCCCTTCGCCAGCGCCCAAGGGCGCTGGATTTACTCAGACCAAGTTGTTTGGCCGGCGCTTGGAGCAGGATCCTGAAGTGCGTTTTCCCCAGCATCATCA
>NW_010412737.1:3625-6613 GCF_000710305.1 Buceros rhinoceros silvestris | reverse complement strand
TTAAAAAGGGTGGGGAGGAAAAAAAAAAAAAAAAAGAGGATGCAGGCGACCCAAATAATTGTGGGACTGGGAGTGCGTGTTGTCTCACCCCCACTCCTCCTCCTCCCCTCCCCCCCATGTGGCCTTAACAGCAAACTGGAAGGCCAGTTTATTTCATAGGGCCATATTACAACCAACAAGGCAAATAGAGAGTCGGGGGTGGCGGGGAGAGGGAGGGAGGGAAGGAAGGAAGGAGGGAGGGAGGCAGGCAGGCAGGCAGGGAGAGGGCTTTTCTTTGATAGCGTTTAATTGGAATTGAAACATTCTGGGGCTGTAAACATTCTTTATTTCTTCAGCACACATAAGCGGGCATTGTTTTATCACCATCATAATTATGGTGTCCTTTAAACTCACTGATAGCAAAGGAGATAAGGGAATGCGCCTGTAGCTCTGGATCAAATCGCTGGCTCTCCCCGGGTCACCAGGATCCACACGGTCCTTGGAGATGAGGAGCGCCGGAAGATTGTGGCCTGGCCATCCCTTACGTCATGAAAGTGATTTGTACCACATTGCTAATTTGGTGCAATTCATAACCTCCCGATCTCCTACATTTGCAACTGCTTTTCAGTTTGCAGGGTATGGTTTTTAAGATGTAGTTCCCCAGTGTAGAAATAAAGAGCGATTACCTATGTGCAGGAAAGAATCTTATTTTCCAATGTTTGTTGCTTTACCTTTGTGTAATTAAAAATGCAAACTTTTAGGATCCTTTCAGAACAAAGCCTCACCAAATCCCCTTTACGTCCAAGGATTTGCAAATTTATAAAGGCTGCATTGAATTCAGCATGGGTCAAGGGGCAAAAAAAGGGTAGAAGGTCACTGCATTTTGATTATGGGTCAGTAAACAACATGGCATGTAGTATGTGTCCAGAAACTCCTGCTAGAAAGTATTTTAAAACTACCAGGAGTATCAAACTCAATAAATAGTCTTAGCCCATGGTGATTATAAATCGTGCAAAATTGTAGTGTGCAAGTGACACTCCAGCCCCCATGAAAAAAGCACAACTTAAAAAGCACTTAGCAGAGCTCTGCATTGCTGCTTTTTTTTAAGAAAAAATACGAAAAAAGGAAAACAGCTAGAAAAAAAAAATCCAAAAAATCTTGGGCATACGAGTGTTAGCCAGATTATGGGGTTGTGGGTTTTTTTTCAGCTTGACGATTGGTATTTCTTTGTCCTACACATTTAGGAGCTTTAGTTATACGTTCTGATTTGTTGCCATACTAGAATTTACGGCAAATTTTAGTTACTACAGTCACATTTGGCTGACTTTAAAATAGCAGAAGGATCCTATTATACTGTTCTTTGACCCTATTATTTTTACATTACTGGACTCTCAGTGATAGCCTCTAGCTGCTTTCTATCTGTGTCCTTGAGCAAAATATGCCCAGCAATAGCTAAAATCAGAGTATAGCATTAGAAAACAAGTTCTAATTTGAAATACATATTTCTATCCAGTGTCACAAAAACAAAAGGTTTATTTAATGCTTGTCAATACCTGAAGATGTGGTCCAGCACTTCATAAATAATAATAAATAATAATAATAACACTCTAATAATGTGGCAATCCTAGTGTGAAAATGCACATGACCTCTTAGGTTTTCCCAAAGATTTTCAAAAGAATTCTCCCCATTAGTACAACCGCTGGTGGACATTGCTGTTGCATTACCCAATGAAACGTTTAAAAGACTGTAAATGGTGTGTGCCTCACTTCATTGCAGAAGGAAGAGGTCAGTCTGAATTGCACTGGTATTTAAACGTAATCATACTATGAAAATAAATCAAAACATCACATAAAATGACAATTTTAAATGTTACACACATTTTCTTTCTGGAACAACGTGGTTAAGCACTTCCCCGTGAGCATATATATTTTAACGCAAGTTTACAAAAATGAAAGTACACAATTTCCAATAAATGGGAATAGGTCTACAGTGAGGTATTATGGATATTATTTTGCTCTTTCTTTTCTAATTAGGTTTATCCTTCGTCCAGACAGCTTCAAGACTGAAATACTACTGACTATAGAGTGTAGATTGCAGATTGCACGCTACTCAACGTGAAAAGGAGCACATTTGATTGATAGTCTCTGAGTGTGTGTGTGCGCCTATACACACAACTCTGTGTGGTTGCATGTGTGTGTATTTGGCAAAACCGGGCATCTCGGGGAGTCCTTATCTTAAAAATTGTGAGACAAACATCCATCCCTTTAATCATGTTCATCTTTGATCACCAGTGAGGGTGACACAATCCTCAAAATTAACAAAAGAAATTCCCTGGCTTTTGAGAGAGAACTACATATACATCTGGGTGTGCACACACATGCACAATGCACACATGGACACGCAGGCATACACCCTGGTTCCCAGTAAGTAAATTATTGTATAACTTTTAATGTAATTGATAGCAGACACCTTCAATTTTTCATTTTAATTCTTTGGGCCAGCTTTCACATTAACAATCTAAGTCATAAATGTTGGTGGCTATTGATCACAATCCCCTGTGTGCGTGCAAATCCATTTTTAAGTCCCCTGCCTTTAATATGTGTGTGCAAGGGGCCTCTGCCAGCTCTGGGTCAGGATCTTTCCCCAGCTTGCCTGAAGACAAACCCGGACACACAACGGGTGCTGATGGCCGGGGGGAAGCACGCACACAGACACACACACCAAAAAAAAACAAAAACAAAAACAAAAAAACCACAAAAAAACACCAAAACAAAAAAAAAACCCACACCCCAAACAAAAAAACCCGACGACCACCAACAACCCAAACCCCAGACGATGGAGAAGTAGAGAAACAGAGGTCTCCGTGTGAGATGCGGAGAAAGACGCGCACCAGAAAGGGTGTGTGAGTATGCGGTGGGAATGTGTAGGTTGGGCGTCTGACATTTCCCCAGACTTCTGGTGGGTTTCTGTCTGCCGACATTTGGCTCTGCCTCGACCCTGGCGCTCATG
>NW_010412737.1:0-3467 GCF_000710305.1 Buceros rhinoceros silvestris | reverse complement strand
GGGACGCTGCGAAAAACCCGCCACTAGTTGTAAACGTTTGGCAGTGCCGGAATTAAACCAACAAAAAATAATGCATTTTTTAAATAGTTTCCGAACCCCACTGCCAGGCTGTCACCGGCAGGACGTGGGTGCGGGTGCCCGTGGCTCCCTGTGTGCGAACGCACGCGTGGGTGTACATGGGAATCCCACCCAGCTGAACTACCTGGCAAATAAAGGACTTTTCAGCCCATCAGGGGTTTTGGTAACGTCTTCCGAGCAGCTTTCTCGGAGTTTACCGTTCCTTTACTGTTGACTCCATAGTCTTAACCTTAAAGCAGGGGGAGGAGAGCAGTGGGGAGGGGGTGGGGGTGTTGGCAGCATATAAGTACATCAGGAGGAATTTTTACACGACCTTATTGTCTCTAGCTCTAGAAAGACTACGATGATTTCTTTTTAGCGCCAGCAGCTGTTTTCTCTCGAAACTTTGCTTTCAGCCTCAGCGTATACCAGGGTGCCTCTCGCACGAGCGAGGAAGAGAAAAGCAAGGCTGGGGGATCCAGAGGCGAGGCGAGGGAAGGCGAACTCCGCGGATGGTCTTAGCTGTGCCGAGGCATTGTTCACTGCTGCCTCTCGGTTACGTTTAAAGGCTGAAATATCACGAGATCCACTCAATGATCCTTTTCTAATTCGAGGCACAAAATGTAATTTGCTGTAGCTCTGCTTTCTCGGATGGGAATACTATCCCTAGGTTTCAAAGGGAAGAACTAGGCATCGCGGTTCGCTCACACATGGATTAAGTTGAACAGCGGCGATTACATCTGCGCTGAGAGCAACAGTAGTCCAGGGCTGACTTTTCAAATCTCAGCCCTCCGAGTTAGAGGCTCCCTTGAATAGACTTCCTCCATTCCCGGATGCACTTCTGCAAATTCCCACTTCTCTCCAGAATTCCTGCGAAATTGGGGGCTCTCCTGCATTTCGCCTTGGCGTGCAAAGCTGTGTTTTTACAAAGTGATTATGCGCTTTCTTGTAGCTGTACCTGACGGGGTAACACGAACTGCACGCACCATATTGCCAATACACGGAGTGGATATTGACGTTTGGGATTGAAGATTTTTAATTTTTTTTTCCTCCGTCGAATTTTTTGCTAAGTCCCAGAAATATGATATGTCTCATTAACCTCGCGGATATGTCTAATTCTGGATGCGCAGCGATACATAAAAGTGCTCGTGTTTGTATCCAGCGGAACACTGGATGCACGGCAGAGATTGGTGATTTTTTTTTTTCCCCAGCGCCTAACGTGCAAACCGCGAGCAGCATCACTTTAACGTGACAAGGGAGAGGCATGCAGCTATCGCAACATTTGCGAAATCCTCGTTCCTGACACTCGAATAATTTAACGTTCCTGAGAAGAGGTTAAACCTTCATGCCGCTTCTTCAAATTGATTTTAAGGGGCTGCTATAAATGGAACATCAAAAAGCTGCGGCAGGGCTTCTCCGAGCGGAATATGCAAACTGCGAGCCAGAAGCATCCTAGCCCGTTGCAATACCGTACATTGTGTGTGCCAGCACTTTTTTGTTATTACGTAAAGGCTCTTGGAAGCACCTTGGATATTTTACATTCTCCTTTCTCTGCTGGAAGCAATCAGCACACAGGAATCCTGACGTGGGCTCTGGGACGATAGGACATTCCAGCTCGTGATCCAGCACGGTTAATCGTGAAAAGTGTATACATTTCTGGCTTATCTATGCTTTGTTATGGGTCTGACGTGAGCCCACGTCCTCCTCCCCCCTCCCGCAATATTACAGGCAGAATTTCAGCTAAAAGTGTTACAGTATCACGGTGCGGGAACCCGTGATATTCAGGCAGCAAAATAACATTAGTCCTCGGCTGTAAAAAGCTAATTAACCAGAAGAGGAAAATCAAGAGAAACTCGAAAATGTAAGTATTCCCTCTCGTTAACAACCGATCATTTAACTTTGGAGCCTCAGAAAGGGAAATACCAGGCTGTTCTGCACGTTTTCTCTAAGCTTCATTTTCCACACAATGCAGAATAAAACGCTAGTTTAAAGCGGCTACGTTACCGAAGGATTTTCCATCGCTACGATCAGACTTATGTCCTTTAAATTCACGGCATGCAGAAAAGAGAAACGTTTGTCCAAAACAGGCTAAAAATATACGTAACTATAGGGGGGAAAAGCATACAAATCCTCCCTCGGAAGCTAGCGACGAGGAAGTCTGAGAGGTCTGAGTGTGTTTGAGCTCGGATTGTTTAATAGAAAGATTTATATACTAACTGTATTATTTACTTTGGGAGGGGAGGTGGCAGTATAAGGGTATGCTAATTAGTGGGAGATTTTTTGGGGGAAGGGGTGGAATATCAATTTTTATTGCATCACCTGTCAGGAGTGTCCAATCAGCGTTGGCTTTAGGGGAATTAATTGATGAAGGTGTCTCCGGACGAGCTCACTTCACTCTGTCATTTTATTTGTAGCTAAAGCAGCGGCGGGAATAGCAGCTGCATTTCTTTTCTCTTCCTCCCTTCACATTCCATTATCATAGTTTCCAATGGAAAAGCAAGGAATGAAAGGGAACAGGTACTGATCTTCAGCAGCAACTTAGAGAAACACTTTGGCAAACCTGATTTTTAAGATTATGTATTGATTGTAGACTCACGGTATTTTTTTTAATTTATTTTTTTTTAATTTTGTCTAAAGTTTGGTGCTTCATTCACCAGGAATAACAGCCTTTGTTATATTTTATTATCAGGATGCCTTGAGACAAATACAGCATCTGGCTGAGGATTGTGTGTGTGTGGCTTTTTTTTTTTTTTTGCCTTTTTTTTTTCATATCTCTCTCTCTTTCTGCAAATGCTGGGAATAATTTAATTCACGAAATGGGAGACCTGAAGTCGGGTTTTGAAGAGGTGGATGGCGTGAGGCTCGGCTACCTCATCATTAAAGGAAAGCAAATGTTTGCACTCTCCCAGGTTTTTACAGACCTGCTCAAAAACATCCCGCGAACTACCGTACACAAGCGAATGGATCATTTAAAAGTAAAAAAACATCACTGCGACCTGGAGGAGTTGAGAAAACTCAAAGCCATCAACTCCATCGCCTTCCACGCCGCCAAATGCACCCTGATCTCCAGAGAGGACGTGGAAGCCCTTTACACATCCTGCAAAACCGAACGGGTCCTGAGGACGAAACGGAGGAAAATAAGCCGGGTGCTGTCAACCACCGACCTCCCGCAGGACCTCGTACCCACAGACCCCTTCTCTGGCTTCTGGAAGGAGAAGAAACTTTGGCTGGGTTTGAATGACTCTCCCCGGCCCCTGCTGCCCATCCGGAGGAAAGCCTTCCGTCCGGGGGACACAGCCTTGCTACCGGCCTCTCATCTACCTCACATTTTTAGTAAATACACTGGCCACAGCTACCCAGAAATAGCTCGGGCGCCTTGCAAATCCCCCGTAAACTATGAAACGGCGCCG
>NW_010412736.1:488-2103 GCF_000710305.1 Buceros rhinoceros silvestris | reverse complement strand
TTCCTCCATGTTGAACCCAGGACAGGGACTTATCTTAAGCTATGTCTACATTAGAACTGAAGTGGAGACTGCAACTTGGAAGGAGCCTGAGGTTATTTTTTTCCTACAACTAAATAGAAGGAAGTGTACTGAGAAATTCTCTATATCGTTGAGGCTTGGGCTCATTAGGAGAAAGTATAAGCTAAAGACTGACCTGTAATTGATAATTTGATAAAATCCAGTCTCATATCTTCTCTGAAGAGGCTACTTGTGCTTTCCAAATCAAAACATATAAATGAATGCTTACTTCTTCTGTGATCACAACTTCTCATCACATATATCTTTGATGAACTGCATGCCAAGTTAGGTGTATCTGAAAATGTAATGTAATGTGCTACACTGAAGCATTATCCACTGATTAAAGGAGAAGACTTATAGACAAAGGTGATGTGTTATATAAAAAGAAATCAAATATTATGAAAAACAGAATTATTACAGGAACTGTGTTTGAAAACACTCATTGGCACTTTTACTTATATGTGGTTGTATTAACTTCCAAAATATCACCTTGTGGCTTCCAAATTACCACTTACGTACTCAACATGATAACTAATTTACTCCGAACAGAATCCTCCTTCTAGAGACTTTCCATTTTTCTGGGTAATCATCAAACTAATGCCATTAAGTGACAGACTTTCTTTCACGTTGTTTATACAATTCAGAACATTATTGCAAAGTACAGTAGAGATTCTATAAATTCTACGTGTGCTTTTTGGAGCACCTTACTGTAACCACTGTGGTAAACCTGAACTTTTGTATTTTATCTTTTATGTCAGAAATCTTATAGCCACTTCAACATTTCGAGAAGCTCAGCTTCATAATAGCTCTGTGCTCTTTTCTTCAGTTGTACTGGCTTACCTCATATGTATTTGAATACAAATGTACTGAAACTAATCCTCGAAAGGTAAAGCAAGAGTATTCTAAAATCTTTCTTAGGGCTTATAGACGTGGGCAAAGACTGCACAGGCCACCTGAGACTGAAGGAGCCAGGAAGTGAGGCCAAAGTCCTAGATCAATATATTAACTAGAGACCACAGTTGGAAGAGGGGTTTTATCAGATACATGTGCTACAAAATGCAAATGTTTCAGGTTCTTCTTGCTGAATATGGCCAAGTTTCAGATGGGGGAAAAAAAAAAGAAAACCCTCCAAAGTCAAAAAACTTCCACTTTCACCTTTTGGGTTTTTTTTCTTTTTGGTTTTGGTTTTTTTTTTTGCTTGATACCCCTATCAAGCCGTACAATCAGGATACAAGGGAGGTTTAGATTGGATATTAGGAAAAGTTTCTTCACTGAAAGGATTATCTAGCATTGAAATAGGCTGCCCAGGGAAGGTTTTTTTTTTTTTTTTTTTTTTTTGGTGTTTTAGGGGTTTTTGGGGGGTGGGGTGGTGGTGAGGTGGTGGGGGGATTGTTAACAATATTTCAGCACCAAATTTGCTTGAATTTCAACAAAAACCACAATCTATTTATCTGGGTTTTTGTTGGTGTATCTTTCTAGCAGGAATTAGAACTGTGGAAAATATGCTACTCTCTCTGGGAAACTTAGCAGCCGAAACCCAGCTGCAACACTATCGTGT
>NW_010412736.1:0-214 GCF_000710305.1 Buceros rhinoceros silvestris | reverse complement strand
GCGTGTTTCCAACCACCATGTCGCTAGTCGGGTGGACAAGATTCTATAAATTGAGATGCATTGTAAACAATAAACGAGCCCGATTTCTAACCATATTGGTATACGATCTGTGACTCGGGCTCTGTCCGCAGAAGGGTCCCTGCTACAGAGTGGCACCCGACCAGGGACGTGTTTATGCTTCAGTGCAGAAGGGGACGAGACCCTGCTTGCGCTT
>NW_010412735.1:55828-56220 GCF_000710305.1 Buceros rhinoceros silvestris | reverse complement strand
CAACGCCCCGGAACGAGAAAAGGCCCTATTCGGGGTTGTTTCTGCAATGCCTGACTGCGGTGGGGAACGGCATCTCTTCCAGCCGCGCCAGGAAGCGCTACTCGAACAGATTAAAACAGCTTTGCTCCAGACTTCCCGCGGAGGTTCTGGGTTAGCTGTTTCGGCCTGTGGTGCCCGGGGCCGGGAGCAAGCCCGCGCTGTCCCGCATCAGGCAGTGTGTCGGACACCCGCAATGGGCGAGGTCCTTCAGCGGCTGCCCGGCGACGCTGGCAGCAGGGTTCCGGCACCACGATGGCCGCGGTCGCCGAGCTAACGGCCCTGGGGCGCTGCTGGTTCTGGTTGCTCGTGGGGCTGCAGGCGGGGGGGGGCCGTTGCGGTTCCTTCGCGTTGGG
>NW_010412735.1:36219-55546 GCF_000710305.1 Buceros rhinoceros silvestris | reverse complement strand
CCTGCCTCCCTGGCCGCCGCTTTGGCGTTCTTTGTCGGAGGCTGCTCTCTGCTTTTGCCCTCTTCCGTCCTGCTGTCGCTGCCTTTACGCCCTCAGACTGCGAGAGGCCCGTTTTGAAGCCTGAGCAGTCCTCCGCGTTGAGCCTCGTCAAGGCCCCGGTTTGTCCTGTCAGCTCGGAAGACGTGGCGATTGCTGCGGGTGTTACAGTGACTCCTGAAATAAATTTACAGGTTTTCTCGCCCGTTGTCAGTGGGGTTTCTGTGTTGTTAAAAATTCTCTGACCCGAGTTTTCTGTAGTAACGAAATTAAGAATGGTTTGGGAAAGTGCACCTCGGTGGCTTTTGTTTTCTAACTGAAGGCTGTCCTGTGAAGGTTGTCTCTCGAGGTTTTCCAGACAGGTCAACACTCCTTCCATTCTAGTGCCCCTGATGCCCACCCGAGCTCCAGAAACATTAGATTGTACAAAAGACCTGTTAAAATGTTTAGTAACTATTACATACTTCCTAAAGCAATTTGTATCGATGCTGCGTTTGCTTTAATATATGACATTATTTAACGTGAAAGCAAAGAAGTTGTGTAACGTGTATTTGTAGTCAAAGCTTTAAAGGAGAGCGTGCTCCTGAAATGAGTCACGTCACTGGCAAAATAATTGATGTTATCTTATTCTGATGGGAAATTGGCTTCTGAAATGTGAAGGTTCTTTTCTAATCCTAAACAGAGACATTTATTATTAATATACTTATTATTTCAGGATGGTACAATAGTTATGATACTCAAAATCAATGAAAAATACTAGTGAGAGCCAATTTCTGCCTTTTTTCTTTTTTTTTTTCTGCCTCCTCCCCCTCCCTGTGGTATTATTCTCAAGCTGTTTTGAGCTTGCCGTGTAACCAGAACCTCTTCACAGAGGAGTTCTCTTGAAATGGACATTTTACTTGCTTTCATACGCTGTTAGTTTTTTTGGTTGGTTCCACTCCCTAAAAATAGAAAATTGACTTATACATGCAGATGTTCTAGAACATCTGCTGGGGCAAGGTGTGAGGAGTGTTGCTGGTGGAAGCAAAATGGCAATGCCAGTAAGACCATTTTTGCTCCCAAGGGAACACTTTTGAAGTGAGGAAGAGATGACAGTAAAGCAAAAAAGGTATGGATGGCAAGCAGCAAGATGCAAGAAAATGTTTTAGTTATTGTCATCATTAATTTAATAAATGAACAGTAATTAAATCATAACATTGGCAATATTTGGTATCCTCCTTAGATTTTCTATACTACATGGTGGTCTTATATTTTCTATTGTCAGTATCTGTCTGAAAGGATAAATAATAGATGATTTCAGTAGAATAGGGTCCCATTTTTGCTTGCCTGCTGTCATATATAGAAATTATTGGTGTCTTGTAGGAGGAAGAAAAAAAGCTTCACCTATGTTACACTTCTCTGTTCATGCTTTAACTGTTTTAGAAGGTACAGAGAAACAGAATAACGTGGCACCTAATATTTTCTACCAATTCCTAATCCATAATATTTTCTGTCTGTCACATCAGTGACATTGCTTTCCTTTGGCTGTAGGTTGGACACTTCAGGGGAGGAAACAGGTTTTGTTTCTGCCTTACTTGTGTATATTATATGATGTGTGAAAGTGAAGAGAAATCTGATTTGCTGAAGGACAAACTTAGTTTTTCTTATATATTTTTTGTTTAGCCCAGCATAATTCTTCTGACTCTTGGTCTGTTACTGTCCAGTCCAGTTTACTGGCGTCATCTTACTCTTCTCTGAACACAGAGATGCTTGCTGATTGTTGGTGTTTTAGATGTGAGTTTTGCCCAAGGTCTTTCACCCAGGCTGAGAAGCACTGGGTGCTTTTGGGTGCTTTCTGAGAAAACTGTCTTATTTCTCTCACTTCTTAATTTCCTCTCTTGTTCCCTTCCCCCTCCAGCATACAGATGGAAGGAAAGGGAATGAGAAATCCCTGTACAGGGAAGTGGGAATGTGAAAACAAAAACCAAATACTGTTTAAGTGCTGGAATCATTGGTAAAATTGTTTTGGCTGCTCATTAAAACCAGAACTGGTGTTATACATAGAAGCCATATAACTGAGTTTTCTATTTTACGGTATTGCTTGTAAATCAGAATTGCAGGTTTTTATCTACATTTCCACCTTTAGTATGTGATTTTCTTGTAACATCAATGCAAACATGAAGTTTAAATCCTACTTATATGGCTTCTTTAAAAGTTTGGTCTGTTCCATCACTCCCTGCTTGAGCTTTTTCAAGGCTTAGCTGCTGTACTTACTTTCCTTGTGTTTTCCATGATACGAAATTTACTGAAATTGCTTTGAAAGGGCAGGTTTTGGAGAGCTGTAGCCATGTGTGTTTCAGCTGATTCCTTATGTTTGGGGTTTTTTCCTGACTTGGAGGTAGCAATAGGAAAACAGTAGAGTTGTCAGAAATGTATATAAAAGTAAATTTTGCCAGGTCTGATACCTTGAAATACACATATTATGAGTGTCTAGAATTCACTAGTAGTTGAAGACCATTCCTCAAAACAAGGTGGTGTTTTGAACTTATGAGCAGACCGTTAGGCATTACTGTAAACCAGTCACAAGAGACAGTTATTCTTACTAATAATTTAAGCATTTAAAAATCTTCCTTTTTGAACTAATTCAATATTAAAATATAACATTGTATTAATTTTCAGATAAGCGTATATGGATCACAGTTGTCATCAGAAGCCTGCAGAGAGCTGGGCTTCTCCAGTAACTTGCTATGCAGTTCCTGCAACCTTCTTGGACAATTCAATCTGAATCAGTTGGATCCGTTCTGCAGGCAGTGCTGCCAAGAAGAAGCTCAGCTGGAAACCAGAAAGGTGGGTTTTGCACCAAATCCTGTAGGGAATAATTTAACAGAGTATGTTACGTTTATGAAACTTTTCATTTAAAAAATATATGAGAATCTGGATTACAGTCTCAAGGGAAATGCGATGTTTCTTGATAGTCCAATATACGCAGGGTCTAAATTTGCAGACTTGCCATACTGCTCTAAAATAATGTCCCTGTATGGGCAGAGGAACCTTTGGTTCTGTGGCAGCACTCCTCTAGTATGAAATGACTAATGGGAGCTATCATGTGGGTAACAATGCTTCTTGTGTAACAATAATCAAATGCCATTTGGTGGTCAGGGCTTCACACTGTAAGTATTTTTAGTCTCAGAACTTCTAGGCATGCTGAGTGTAGTAGAACAAAAAGCATAGACAGAGTCTCAAGGTTATTTGACAGATTCCTTCACAGTGAACCAGAATTTTTTGTGTGTTCATAGGAACCAAGAGAACGTAAGTTGTTTTTTTTCTCTAATCTGTTTGTGTTGGTCTACCCCGTTTCATTTTCTGCTCGTGCTTGGCAGGAAATGTGATCAATTCGCAGCTATAGCACAATTCGATGTCATCTTGGTTACTGTTTTATCTTTTCTTACTTCTGTGATGTCTTTGAAGATGTTTAATACAAATGATACTTGAAAGTAGCATGTTAAGAATTGACTTGAATTATACTATTTCATATCCAGGTTTGAATGCAAACTTTCATACTGTGTATGTGAATAGAAATGTTGCATTGTTCTATCGTTGTGGTTATATGGTTGAGTGCTAAAATATAGCAGCATTTCTATCTTTTTGAATGCTGTTTCACAGGTATACATTTTTTTTTTTATCCTTACCACTGCTTGGAAATGTGTATTTCAGATTTGCTGATTGGTTGATTGATTTTAACTTCTACCGAGTAAATTCCCGGGAAGAGTAGTCAGTGGCAAATTACAAATATTATTTTAACAGGTTGTATTCAGAAACATCACAATTTGAATTGACTTGTGTTTTTTAACATAGTGCTAGTTGTAACAGGTGTCTGTAATTGAACTCGAAGATTTTTACTCTTACATAAAAATTAACAATCTAATTTATAGTAGCTTCTTGCTGAAGCAGTGTTTTCGTTGTATGTATGCAGAATAGGAAAACTGAATGTCACCTCTTGCTATATTTTTTCCTTTGCCCTTTTTTTCATGTTACCATAGAAATCTTCTTTCTAATAAAATTTTGATAGTCAAGAGTGCATGGATGTTAAAAAATCTTAGAAATTGTTTTCCCACCCTCTTACTTGAAGAATTTTCTTTATCTTACTCTAAAAACCTGCATCTAATTGTAAGATGTCTGACTTGTTCATTAAGCAGCCTTGTATGTAGCTGAGTTCTAGAGCAGTGCTGCTCTGGGTTTTGCTAACGCTGTAACTACATGCTTGAACATCCTCAAAGTACATGAATTCTTGTTTTTTCTGAACCATGATTCCAGTACATGACCTCGCTTGCTCATTATGTGAGCAGGTGCTTGTTCCCATCATGTGACACAGTGTGTTGGTTGTCTGTCCTACAAGCAGATTTACAAACTATTAGAATTCTCAGACAGACTTCAGGATTTTAGGTTAGTTCTTCACAGAAGTATGTGGCAAGTGTTAGAAATAGAGAAAGCAAGAGTTAGATTATTGCAGGACTTTTGTCTGAGTTTTAAATGAGAATTTAAAATTAAGGGGATATTGTGTATACCTGAAAATTTTTATGTATCACTGCTACTTTTCACAAATGATCTGTGAAATACACTCAGTCCTAAAAGTACTTTGTGCTGAATAACATCAGTGCAACCTCAAATGAGATGTTTACAGATACCAAGTGTTTCATATCTTTGAAAGATGTTTATTAATCCTGGTCTTGTTATTGGTCCGGAACTCTGGGAATTGACATTGCGGAAAATAGCTGTGAGGTGCTCTTGTTACCTAGCATTTGTCTTGCTCTTAACTTCTGCTGACACCTGTCCGGTGAAATATTTTAATTACTTTGTAATCGTACTGTGGGTGAAATTTAAAAAATATGTATTCACTTTCAGACTAATTCAGAAGCTATTTTAAATGGTATTGCTTTAGACAGCTGCAAGTTTTAAGCCTCAGTCTGTCAAATGCAGAGTACTGCTGGTGTGTAAAACGTAGAAGGATGAAATGGAGGTGAAGCTAACTGTGCGTGAAATTGTAGTAGCAGGAGAGATTGTCCATATTTTGCAGTAGCTGAAAATAGCCACACTCCATCTGCAGCTTCACTTATGGTGTGTGATCATTTCAGACATAGCTATAAGCATATTCCATTAATTGTATGTTATAATCTTAGATTTATCTCGGCAGTACGTGCATGTAAAAAGCCAAATTTATTTTAAGAATCAACTCTGTGATGAAATTTGCAATACATTAAATTTCACAGTTGCACTGTGCAGAATTGCTACAACCTTTAAAAGACATCAATTTTTCTACACAGAGTTTTGAAATACAGTTTGATCACTAAAATGTGTTGAACTTCAGCATTTTAAATTTCTGTTGCGAAGTATTTGTCATGTTGCAGTGTTGTGGAGTTTGGTGCATTAGGTAATGTGACATCAGGCATAAGCAAAAGTTGGCCTGGAAACTTGGGACATGAAAATGGATGGTTTAGATGGCAAGCTGTCATAGATAACATCACATGTGTCTATCATACACTATTTCTAAATAATTTATCATTCTACTCTAAAACAAGGCAAACATAATGATACAGAAGTCTATATGCATGTTTTTAAAATTATAGAGATGGATAATAACCGCACCACTATACAAATTCAAGAAAAAATATCTAGAATCCTAAGGTTTGTTAGCAGCTTTCCTGAGCAGATATTCAGGCTTGTCAAAATATGATAAGCTGTCAAAGTGTGGTTTAATAATTCGTTGGACTATTTGGCTTCTGCATTGCTAAGATAATGAGAAATTTAGGATTGTTTTTCACCAGACTTGTACTAGATGTAATAATATAAATAACTAAAATATTTCAGAAACTTGAAATGGTTTCTTGTGCTGTAAGAGGGGAGGTTTTCAACTTGACGTGCTTCCTGCATCAATAAATATAAAAGTTTCCTTTCATTTTGACATGAAAGTATTGCAAAATATTAACCTGGAATAAATGTGTGCAGCTTAAACTTTGGCTATTACTTTTTCAAAAAAAATCGTAAAGCCTGTCTTAAAGTTGATTTACATTCAGATCCCCATTCTACATCCTGCCAGAACCTAAAATGATTTTCAGTATTTATGATTGCTGTTTGAAAGTTAATGCAAGGCTGTGGACATAACCCCGTTAGCTGTAGACAAACGGCATGGATGAGATTTAGAAAACAGTGGTATTTAGTGACCTTTAGTAAGTATTGTGTTTTCTCAACATTTTGAAAAATGTTGAAAACAGAGAACCAACTGGGGACAGAATCCTAAGAACGCATACTAAAACAGTCTGAGAAATGGGGAGAAAAGTCAAAGCATAGCAGAGGAACCTTTCCTAGAGTTTTGTTGTGGATTTCCTCGGGTAAGCATATCTTCATTGCAGTTAGAGTGATCACAGCGTGGTAGCTAGGCGTGCTGCAGACCTGTTCCCTAGTTGTGTTGTAACTGGTGCTATGCTTTACCAGGGACTTTGACATTTCTGCAGGAAGATCGTATCATGTTTTCACTGCATCAAGCTGACATTCTTTTCCTTGCAAGTCCTTGATACCTAAAATTGTCGGAAGTCATTTTAAGACGTGAATGATTCAGCCTGTTCCAACACTGCAGAACCATAGAACTTCTAGTCTGTTGAAAGTGAAGCCTGAGCTCTGAACCCTTTTACATCAGCCACCTGTTTCTGTTTAGTGTCACAGAGTTCATGAGAGGTTTTTGTGGGTGAAAAATAGAGAAGTGAGGGACAGTGTACAAAAGAAAATTATACCTATTTAGCCCATCTAATAAGTAGCTGCTTATGTTCATCTTGGTCTGTTCCAAAGAAAAGCTGGCTGTTAATTTCACTGAAAGGTAAAAAATATGTCTATACAAATTCAGTTTTCAGTAGTCTACCTTACCTGTCACTCAAAACAAAATTGTCACTCAGGTCTTTAAACTTTATAGGGTAGGAGACCAGCATGTATGAAGAAACTGTTCCTCGAAACAGGCTATTTTAATCATAATGTATAATACTTCTATTCTTCTTCCAGTGTAGTTTGACCATAACTTAAAACCAGTTCTTTGGGTGGAGTTCATGTTAGACCCCTTCTGGAAATGAAATAAATATTTAGTGTAATATTAGTAATAGACATGTCCACTGTAATTACAACTATGTGCTGATTTTAATAAAAATTCCAATTGAAAGCTCTCTTAACTACTCCATCTTTTTACATGTACAGACCTTTTAAATGTGCTGTTCTTAATTGCAAGGAGGAACAAGGTGGCATTCTTGTTCAGACTTTTTAAAATTCAAAATTGTTTCCAAAACTCACAATAATTACTAGAACTAGAATAACGTGAAATGCTTTTAATTTTTTTAGGCTACTCTTATGTGACCCAATTTAGTTTAATTTTTCAGTCTTTTTTTTATTTTCCTTTCACTAATTGAAGTGCTACACTCAAAAATTACTGTTGGCTGCCTCCTCATTCTGCCAGAGGCTTTTAATATGAATGGTTCCAATGAAGCACTCTCATCTCCTGGTCTTTAACTTGATGTGGAAAAATATAGAACTACTTAGAATTCATTGACATCTCAGCTGTGTAAGTGTAGGTCCTATCAGTACTTTCATAAATGAACTAGTATTTAGTTGCAACTGTTTCACAAAACCTCCAGCTTTTTCTGTCTTTTTAGGTGTTCTAGAGAATCTTCTGTCTGCTTTGTAAAAATCAAATTTTGCTTTTACATAGCTGTACTCATTATTTTTAAAATACTACGTAAAAATGGTTCATGTTGGTTGTTTTTACCAAGTGTGACTTTTAAAAATAGCATAATTCAATGACAGTATCTTTTATTTAACAATCAAGTAAGTAATCAGAACTCTGTAATTCAGACTAATATTAAATTATCTCCCTTCAAAGTTTGCTTGTAACTAAAAAGTGTCCCGTATAGTTTACAGAGGAATATTTTTACGGGGAATATTGATCGGAAAGTTGGGGAATCGAGATGATCGTGTTCTCTCTAGTTGAGAAAGCCTCTTATCAGAGTACCGTCACTTCAAAATATTATGCACAGCCATTCCTTGTACTGGAAAAGCTGAAGTGGATGTTCTTCTCAAGAACTTTACCATGTACACTTTTCCCCTTCCTTCCTTACATGTTACCAGCAATGACAATTAGTGTTGACAAGCAGTAGTCCTAGATAAGGAAGGTGTAGCTAGCTAGTCAATGCCCAAGACAGAAACTTACCATCTTTCGATGGATCAGATTCATCAAAAGTTCATCTCTGTCAGATAAGCAAAGATAAAATACGGTATCTGCCTGTAGTAGGGCAAGCCTTACCTATGGAAGACCTCTTTCTGGTCTTACTGGTGAAAAAGAAAAGGTTGGAAAAATTATAAATGTGAATTTGCTAATGAGAGTTAAAGTTCTTGAAGTGCGTGGTGCTGGAAAATGGACTAGTTTTAGCTAATACAGTCTGAACTCCTTCATCGGCATAAGCATCTGGATAAAATACTGGCATTTGACTCTACACTTGTTGAAACTACTTCAAAAAATACAGCCTCCAAATTACTTAAATGTGTAAAGTCAAGCGTGTAGTTGATGAGTTCAGTTCTCAGTGTTTTCTTTGCAACTCTAAGATGCTTTCTCTTTTAATAAAAGCACAGGTTCTGGAGAATAAAAGAGATGTTCAGGAATTCTTATTCTAGAGGTAAATTGATGGTTAGACAGCAAAGTTAATTGGACAGTATAGTCCAAAATTGGAACTTAAACTGCTAACTTTCTGTCTCTACTTTTTAGCTTAATATAATTCTGCTCACTAGGTCCAAGTGAGAGCCTGTGCATACAGGAACTTTTATCTGCTGACCCCCCCCACCCCCAAATAAACTGGGCATTCACACCACCTAATCCATGCTGTAGCTTCAGACATCCAAAGCCGATGTTTTCTCAGCTTCTGCATTTTCTCTCACACCCTTGTGAGCACATCTCGTGCTCACATGACCTTATGCCTGTTTCAGATATCAAAGTTAACAAAAAATAGTCTACCAGGAGGGGAAGTTGCTTAAGAGCATTTTGATGGTTGTTAGATTTAAAGAGCAAAAATGTTTATGTATTACTGCAAGGAGAAGATTGCTTAACACCAAAAATAAAACACTTAGATGGATGACACATTTTCTCTGTGCTGAAGATTATAATAGTAATGCACAACTATGTTATCTACATACAGAATAAAAAAGCTGAATCTCTACTCAAAGCAGGACTCATAGTTGTGAAGATCTCCAAGGATACAGATTCTACAACCTTTCTTAGTTGGGTGCTATTTCAGTGCTTA
Source organism: Buceros rhinoceros silvestris (assembly GCF_000710305.1). NCBI lineage: Eukaryota > Metazoa > Chordata > Aves > Bucerotiformes > Bucerotidae > Buceros > Buceros rhinoceros. Next base: position 46,205 of record NW_010412735.1, on the reverse strand, counting down.
AACGCCCTCATTGTGACTTTTTTTCACCATTATATTGTTGGAGTTTCCATTCCTGCAAATAAACGAGAGCTTACGTTCTGCTTCAGCTTTGTTCAGAGGAATTTGCCTGTAATACATAGCACTAATCACAGGAATAGCACTAATTCAGATAACTGGTTTTGACTGTTCACTCTTTGCTTCCACACTCTTAAGTAAGAGTCAGGCTCTTCATGGGATAATGAGTTGTGAATGGGAGCAGTTTCTTTGTTGCTAAATTTACCGATGACATCAGTTCTGAAAGATGTGCATGTGTAGCAATGACTTTATTGGCTTTCTGTATTACAGAACAGTAATTCATAATATTCCTGGCAATGAGGCTTTCTGGCTGCTCCCTGTTAACCCACAGATTCTTGCTCATCTTCTGTCTCCAGGGAAGTGGAAGACCAGAGTGATTTTGAAAAGTTCTGACCGTACAAATACCTCTATTCTCTCCCCTATAGAAGAGAAAAAAATTTATAGTTTATGTGTCAGTGTATATTTCTTTATTTTTAACTAATGTAGTTTTCTAGTAAAAGTAACAAATTAATTGGTAGTTACAAGAATTTAGGAAAGAGCAGAGAAATCTTGCACCAAAATCTCTTTTCTTTGGGATTTCATTACTCAGAAGAACAAAAGTCAGCTTGTTGGTTTACTTCCTGGGTGGGTTGGTGGGAGGTACATAGTAAAAATTAATTTGCATGCCTTTCAAAAAAGAGATCACTCACCCTATTTTAAAACAATACCAGTTTCCACATACCAAGCAACTTTGGCCAGTAAGAGTAATACTATCTGACTTTGAAGTAAAGCAGTAGATAGGAGATGGAGAGGTTTCTCTGCCGTATCTGCTTATATAGTTTTATGAAATAAAAATTACAGCAAAATTAATAAAAGCAAAAAATTGTTTGCACTGGAGAGAGATTAGTTGTTGGTAATTATTTACTGGAAGATTGTCTTGGACCTGAGGCAAGTGAGAATTCCAGAGTTTTAGCAGTAGTCTTAAGGTGTGTTTTACTGCTTGTTCTTAGAGCTTAACTTTATTTTTTTGAACTGATATTAAGAGAAGAAAACACACATGTCCTGGGTTCAGAGAGAATCCCAATACTGTGAGGTAGCTATTTACCATTGTGTGGCTTTATCTTAACAGCCTGTTTCTTGTTTTAAGACATACAAATCCTCTTTGAGTGACAGTTTGCAACCTGTGCAGGATCAGGCTTAGTCAGCAATTAAAGAAACCAGTGTGCAAAGTATGGTTCAATAGAAGTAAAATTAGGGGTAATTTATTGTATCTTACAAAACAATTTTTGTCACCTTTGATCCAGCACCATTTTAGTGTGATCAAGGAGCAATCTCTGTTAACTACTGTGGTTTTTTCAGTTTGGTTTGATCTGAATTCCTGTTTGGTTGTAAACATTAGCAGTTCTATAGCAGCTTCATGTCAGGAACGTAATTTTTCTTCTGGAGGTTTCACCATGAGTAATTGTGATAATTCATTTATAAATGAAGCACTGCTAGAATTCTGTCTTGCAGAAATTACCTCAATTCCCTTCCTAATAACAGGTGAAATGTTTTCTTTCATGTAAGCTAAGGTTCCCTGTTTTTAATTGCTGGAACAATTAATTTTACAGGACATATTTTTATCTAACACTATTCTTATGTAAACAATGGTTTATTCTTCTATAATTATCATTTTCCTTCATCATTAAAGCAGACATGACTGATAATATGGGTTTCTTCCTCTCAGTTGGGAAGAGCCATCTTCATTACATCAGCGTGAACTATCACAAGACATTCAGGTGCTTATAAAATATTTTGAATGAAATTTAACACAGGTTGATGCTTTGTAAAAGATGAGGGAGAAGTTTGGATATTGTCAGAATAGAAAACATCCTATCAGAATGTTGTTTAAAAAGCTAAGTCGTTTACAGATGCAGACATGAATCAACCTAGCAATCATGACGGCACTTGTCTTGAATGTTAGAATTGACAGTAGTAATAGTTTATTTCATTGCTTGTAGTACTAAACTCACTTTTAAGAGCGCTAAAACAAGTGAAGCATTATTTAAAATGAACACGCTTAGGAGTGAAGCACTGTGTAATGAAATGACTTGCCGTGTTTGCATGCCTTCACACCGAGTGTGATACATGCTGTTCTTTGTCACACGTGTCATACCTGCACACAGTAAATGCCTTCATAAGGAAGTTAGGAGGGCATCTGCTCTGGACATGATGAGATGGTAGCAGCAGTAGCTACTAACAAGTTTGCTTTTGTTGTGGTTTAAGTGATGCAAATAAACCTGTTTCTTGCAAAAGACATCTTTTTTTAGAGTTACTGAATGAAGCCAACTGATTTTTCTTTTCTTCTTGTCTAGTCATCTAGAACACAGCTGTTTGTCCCAGCATGGATCTGAACTTTTTTTGTATCAGCACAGTTGGGCTTCAATTACAGCAGAGTTAGAAATTCAAAATATAGACATCAGTGGTCTGAGCTTTTTCTTTGTTAAAGTTTACTTCTATCGGATATTAGCTGGGAGTTACAAACTGGGAGTAATGTGTAATTACAAGATGTCTTGCATGGTTTAGATTCCTACAGAGATCTTGTTCCATAGAAATCCTTGTTTGAAGAAAAGAAACAATCTTTAATAATTATTTCCAGTAATGACTATTGAAAAATGCTTTTTTTTACCATTTTCCTAAATTTGGGTGTACTTAGTTCTTTATACACATATATAAAATAATGAGTTAACTGGATAGAAAAAGACTATTTATTCCTTTGTCTATTTCTTTATACTACTTGATAGAAAAAAAGGCAGATAACTGTCAGTATCAGAGAACCAGTATAAATGTTCACGCAATTAGTGAGTGTGCAAACTAAATCCTAAATCTAGAATTGCTGATACAGTTGTTGTTGAATGTTTTTTAAAGACTAATAAATATAGAGTCACTGAAGTTTATAATCTCACTTTTCCATGTTTCCTTTATCTTTGTAATTATTTCATGTTTTAAGTCCGGTGGACCTTTAAGCAAGCTGGTATCTGAGCTGTTTATCAGTGCCTTTTTTAATTAAAATCTTTATATGGGTGGTGAAAAAAAGCTTTTAAAATATCTGTTATTTTTTGATCTCTCAAGTATTGTTTCATAGCAGTTCTGAGTTTTAACAGTCAAATCTTAGTTTTTATCTTAAATCTAATGTCTAGTTGAAAATGTAGAAGTACTTAAGCAAATTTCTGAGATGTTGTCCTGAACACGTAATGTAACATTTTTAGCTCTGCTTCCTGTGGAAGTAATGAGTACTGATTAGTTCACGTCAGGAAAGAAGTTGTAATTTCCCTGCAAATGATTAGAGTGTTTCCTATGATCTAATTCATAATATTTAGGCAAATATTGAGTTGGAACTGAATTCAGAAGATTCATATTCTGAAATGAAGATGTATTCCTGGCTGCCCATAATGCCCACATAGATAAGTGACAAAGTGTTAATAAAATTGTCTCCAAGATGTCTGTCATATCGTGTGTGGCTTGCGTTTATGACTTGTCACTCCTTTTTTTTCAGAGGCGTTAGTACTCATTAAATTTCATAGTAAAATCTTGGTTTTAATTACAGGTATTCAGTTTGTATTTTAAGTGAAAAGTTAATTTATTTCATTTCAATAAGGTTATATTTTTCCATGTCCTGACTTACACACTCGTTATAAAAACACTGTCTACAATGAAAGCAGAAGTCTTAATTCTTTGCAGAAGGTAATGAATTGAATTAAATTTTTAACTGAAGGTTATTCTGTCAGCTTCTCTATAAACAGTGGGGATTCAGGGCCAGAAGGACACGATTTGGTATACAGTAATGACAACTATTTCAGATTAAAATGCCTAATTTGACAGTGTGAAGTTCTGTTTTTAATAGCCGGAAAAGTCTGATGCTAATTTATATTTTAAGTTTCAATAAACTATAGAATCAATTGCATGTTGCCAAAAAAAAAAACCCCAAAACAAAACCAAACCCTGAGTTTGAAAACATGTGGCAGTATACAAGATTAATAGGGGTTTTTATTCAGATACTACATAAAATTGAAATTAACTTGCTCAGATTCTGTGTTCTTGAAGTGTGTCTTGGATGGCTGACAGTAGTGATTGACACCTAGGCATAAACATCAAAGTTAGTCTAGCCTGCATATATTACTTCAGCTAAGGCCTATTAATGTGATCTGTCCTCTTTCTGCCATCACAGTTAACTACAATGAACTACTAATAGTTAACCCAAATGAGAAGTCTGAAGTCACTGCCTTATCTTTATTATATACAGTATTTCACTGTCCAAGTTAGGTTTAAAATTGAAATTAAAACTTCACTTAAGACCTTCTTAACATCTTTGGGGAGGAAGAAATAAAGCTTTCCTAATACTAGTCTATAATTCCCACTGTAGTATGTCCAAATGCATTTTTTTAAAAAAATTAAGCTTTGCTTCCAGCAACAGTATCTGAAATTATCTTTTCCCAGTTTTTACATGTGTAATATAATGAATTAAAATTACCATGTATCTCGAGTGAACAGTCAGTTGTTGCATAAATCAGAGACAGATCTGGAATTGTGAATCTGTTTGGGATCTTATTTGTCTGTAGTTACAATCAACACATATTGTGTCCTCAAAGGAAAAATAGTTCAACAGATAATACACCATAAGTAAACCAGTAATGCAGATTTTTTTTTTTATGTTATTAATTGTTTCTGTTTGTTATTACAGCTTTATGCAGGAGCTGTCCTGGAGGTATGTGGATGAAAATTGGGAAGGTTCCCTCAAGTCCAGGGTAAGTAAAGCTGCTACAATTCTTTCAAATGTGAAATACTGTCACAGCTGAATGACAAAATGTGCATTAAGTAGTGCTACAAGTAGTCGTAAGTTTGGTGTGTTGTTTTACTAGGAAAGCTGCACTGACCTGCGACTCATGGAGTTGGTGTCCTATAATCGATTGATGAAATTATATTGTGCACTTATGGAACTACTTTGTTTTCACAGATTCTGTGGTGTAATTGTTTGTCAGTGGATAATGACAGTCACTCAACTGAATGGAATACAGTAGTGTAAAAAGGCAAATCAGTGTGTGGTGGGAGGAAGCTGCAGGAATAACATCTGTGAGAAATTTCAAACTGTAATTTTCTTATAATTGGGGAAGGAGCTTAGGTGATAGCAGTACTCTGATTTTTGTTTTTTCCTGTAATGAAGATTCTAATACTGTGCTTTGGACACGGCTGGACATAAAGAAGAAAGACTCACCTAGCTTTAGATGTAAAACTGCGCAAACACCGTGTCGCTATCTACCAAGGCCAGTTTGAAGACTGACACAAACAAGTAAAAAGATAATAAAAATGTAAACCAGGTTACGCTTAACATGAGTTAGGCTGCTTTAGACCTTCTCCTCTACCTCTACCCACACACAGTTTAGTTAATTGACTGCAAGACCAGAGGAAAGCTATTTTCTCTTTTCCACTGTTTAAAATGCCAAACCAAGGAAGGATAGTCACCTTCATCAACAGAGTATGCTGCCAGCTTTCAGCAAAATCAGCATTTTTTATGTAAAATGAAACTGTGTATCTACACAGCACCAAGAGTTTGGAAGAAGCTAAAGGGTTCTGCTTACTAGAAAACTAGCATAATCTGAGATGGGTATGTCCCGTTTTAAAAGTTGGACGAATCCTCATGGGCATACATAATCCTCATAAGTGTTATGACTGTAAGCAATGGAATAAATCTAAACTAAAAGCACAGCTTTCTAAATAACAAAAGGATTAAAAATTTGAACAAGTGGCCATTTCCATTACTGACAGATACTTAATCACATTAGGTACTTGCTGGAAGACAGGCTGTAGCTTACCAGGAGGAAAAATAGTGCAGTAAAAATTTACTGCTGACCTTGTGCTGAAGATTTGACTAGTTCTGATTTGTGCTTTTGTGCCATTACAGTCTGTAACTGATCTCACACAGACAGTAAGGTTTTTTTACTCTCTGCCTTTGTGATCTGAGGCCATTATAATCCTTTTGATGCATGTAGAGACGAACAAGGTTAAAAATGCTTGTCTGTGTGCATAGTTGTTTGAAAACTAGTGTGAGATTTTACTGCCATTGTATATTGGCTCTTATTCAAGCATTAAGAGATTAGTGTAACTTTTTTTATCAACATAATTTTGTATTTTTTTCAGTTACAGATCAAGCAGAAGATACTTGCTACCAAAGCAGGAATCTAAATAATGTGAATATTCCTGAATGTAGATGCCCTTGGTAGTCTGGACTATGCCCTTAATATAGTAATAGAAGATACTCAACTTAATAGTAGGTAGTCAACTCTGTTAACAAAGAAGTTATGCCTAGCATATAGATGTGCCACTCTGCATGGAGAAATGTGGTGTCCTGTCTACTATGGGTCAACAGGTTTTCTTATGGTATATCCTACAGTACCTCAGGGAACAGCACAAGTGTGTGCATGCACAGACGCAGACCTACCCTTTGGGCCCAAGTGATTCTTAGATTTCTCAGTAATCTCCATTTAGGACTCTAGGCTTTAATTCCAACAGACTGGTTTTCTCAGACTTTCTCAAAACAAAGGGGTGTTACATACAGAAACGAAGTGACATTATAATGATAGCAGTGAGTTTCTCTGTTCTGCTGTGCTCAAAGGCAGAGGATGCTCTTAGGTCTTTAAAAGCACTGTTCAGTATTGCCTCTCCTTGCAGAACAGTTTGGTGCTGGGCAGACTTTAAAAAGCCTGTACAGTCCTGATCCTCCTCCTCTGACCTTTCAGTTGCAGTTGATCGCGTGGCAGTCACGTCTGCTCTGGAGGCTTACTTTAGGATTGCCTTCAAACAAAAGGCATATGCTCGGGTATTGCACATGTTTTATAAGACCATAAGGTGAAGTGATTTTTTTAATGTTTTGTGAAAGAACAGTTGCAAAGCTGGCAATAGAACAGCTCTAACTTCTTCTCCGGTGTTTAATTCACCGCAACGTAGTGTCATGGCACCAAGCTTGGAGTTCATCTTACGGAAGTCAAAGTGGAAAATGCCTTTCCTGCTCACCCATGGATGGATTATATAAATGCCTGTTTCTCTGCAGTGTGTAATTTCTGAAGCTGCTGCAGGGAGAGGAAAATGGGGATTTCAGTATAAACATCAAACTGTTAAATAATGGTGTAAAGATGTGCAAGTAGCCTTCAGACACAGGATCATAGGAAGCATCAATGTTGATGTCGGGGTACAGAGGGGCAGCTCTTGGGGTAGTGCTGAGGGTGGAGCATGTGTACCACATCACATGATAAGCAAGCAGCCACGTGTCCCAAAGTGTGCACTGTAGCTACGTCTGACTTCCCAACCCCATCGGTTCATTCAAAGGCTGTTTATGCAACTTAGGGCATGATTTTGTGGAAAGAAAAAAAGTGTTTGATGGCATAATCTGTATTTTTAATGCATGTCATTATATTAGTTTCTCGCTTCAGCTTCCAAAATTGAGAATATACAAATTAAGTTGTGTGTACAGTGAGTGTTTTTCTTTGTTGCATTGCAAATTCTAGTGACCAATGCAGAAAGTCACTATGATCAGCACTAGAAATAAATATGCCATTAACACAAACCGATTTTGTTCCAGCTGTCTAAAATTCCAGGAAAAATGTTCCGTAGTGCTTCAGCTTTCAGAAGATTTAGACATTTGACATTGATACGAGTGTGTAATAGCTACTTTTAAAGTGACAAAATGTAATACTGCCTTCTTCCACCTAATTCTTCCTATTTTATGCGAGTTTGTTCAGTCCAGCACTGCAGCCAGAGGACTCGCGTCCAAGTGAGCTTTCACCTGTCACTCAAGTAACAAATCCTCACACCTGTTACAAGCCAAAAGTGCTATAACCCGAGTTAACCCCCAAAGGCTGTTCTTTCATATAATCGAGTCCCACAGTTCAGATTTGCCTCTGAAATTGTATCCATTTTACTATGCTCTCTTACCAGTTTTCTTAAAGTTTTGCAATTAAAGTTACCCATGGTACAGGCTGTTTCTTAAAACCTCCTTTTCATATAAAGCCCCGGAGACTGATTTCAGCTTTAGATTTAAAATGAAAAAAATGTGGAAATATTCCCTGTGAGATAGTTCAACGTGTTGTGGACTTAGAATAAGAAATATCTTTGCCACTTTTTTGCATGTTACTGTTGATGACAGCCAAGGCAACTAACAGGTCACAAGCCTGTTTCATGGGAAACACTGAAGTTGAAAATTACATCTTTGTGGTGTAATTTTCTGAAGAATTGTACTGCAGAATTGAACTGCAGTATGTGAGCAAATACTGGCTATTCAGTGCTATTTGCAATTGTTACACAAGTACAGATTACAATATAAGTAAGTTCTATAGTAGTGTATAGTTCTATAGAAAGAACAAAAATAAGTCATCTTTTGTTTTCCAGGGGTCTAGTGTATCTGGCAGCTCCTCGGGCCATTGGTATTTTTTAACTTGCTCGTACTGTGTAGTGGTTGGTGCAGGAGGCAGAGTATGATTTTAATCTGTACTGGGAGTACAGTTGAAGAGGGAAGAAAATAGATGCCACTCTGTATATACCTGCTCAGAAAGTGCAAAAGTAACTGTCTGCTGGGATAGAAGGATAGGTATAAAGATGTCCCCTGGCATCTCTGCAGTTACTGAGGAAAGCACTACACTTTGTGAGGCAGTATGAAACGTTAGTCGTGAGGTTGCACTCATCTCCATGCACCAGCTGGATACACTGCAATGTGCGAGAGATTCATTGTTGTCTAACCTTGAAAAAGCAGCTTTAACATGCAGCTAGCACCTTCGTAAGAGCCAATCCACACTGACAGGATTCATCCTTGGGGAGAGGCTGCTGACATAGTACAGGAGTGTCCTGAATCCACTTAATGTCAGAACAGATACTAAATTCAACCTTTAGTATAACCCAAATGTAAACAGGAAGAATTAAGACTATCCTATTTTCTAAATACATTTTAAATACTTCTAGAACTCAGACACTCATAGGCTAAAGTGCTTGGAAGTAGGAGATTAAGCTCACACTTTGTCCTGAAATAATTCATATTGTGTTTCCTTGTTAAAGTTAGGCCTGGGTTGTGCTGTGGGGATACAGGGACGATGCTGCTGTTAATGCTTGCTGTTTGCTGACCAGCACGTCAAGCAAGCAGTTGTTCACGAGCAGCCCACCTCGGGCCTGAACTCTGTGTAGCTACAGGGCAGGCCACAGAGTCCATCTTAAAGCTGAATGCCTTTAGGAGTGTCAAGAGAAGAGGAGATACTAGCTTCCCTTGTTTTCTTGTTGGTTTTGGACATGTAATCTCAGATCTCTGCAAGGCAAGATCATCTGTCTTGTTTGCAAGAATAACACCTCTACCCACAGTTTCCTGTGTGCCCTTTCCACTGCAGTGGTGCAGCTTGTGTGGAGCTTGCTGCTGGGACGCATGTCGTATTTAGCCTCCCTCACAAAGCTTATCTGCAGCCAGATTTTGATCTCGCTAATGCTTTTCCTCACATTTCAGCGTCGCAGCAGCATATGGGCTGGTCTGCTGAAGACTGTCAGTTGAACACGCAGATAAACTGATTTAGACAGTTGCACTAGTGTTTGAGGAAAATCCAAGCAGATATGAAGCTTGCTTGGAATAGTAGCAAAAATAAGGTGCGCTTTAGAAATAATAGGTTTATTATTATTATGTTTGTAAGGATATTAAGAGTGCTAACATTAAAATACCTTCTAAAGGGTCATTCCAGAAAAAATAATTCACGGAATACTAACTTGAATGTAAATCTACTTTATGCAAGAGGAGATGATTTTTATTATCTTTCTTTCTTTTCTCTAAACCATAGCTTTTGTCAGGAGTGATAAGCCAAAACTCTTCAGGGGACTGCAAATCAAGGTGAGTAGTAACCTTCAACGGAGGATGTACATTTGCATTGCCAATATAAATCTTTATGAATTCC
>NW_010412735.1:33638-36116 GCF_000710305.1 Buceros rhinoceros silvestris | reverse complement strand
TCTAATATTAATTGGTTGATTACTCAGTAACTGTTTGGTACCAATTCTTTGTGGCTGTTGGGGCTTTGTGCTTCTTTTGTTGACTGTTTTTAATCCAAGAAAAAATACACTGGAACCCATAAGTAATAGCAGACGCAGAAGTGTTTGAGGGATGCTTGCATTCTGTCCTTACTCTGTGTTTACCCTGGATTCACTCAAGCTTATTCTGCTATAGTTTCCTCTTCCCTTGTTCTGTTCTTCCCTCACTTTCTGATGGAGCTGCTATTTCCATGCATTCAGTGATTCTTAGATTTTTCTCCTCCCTCTCAGAATTTCCGTGCTGTGTTCTATGACTACATTTTTCTTTGTAGTCTTCAAATATCCAGCTTTATAGAAGTGCATATACTGAATGGTGTTTCTTACGACTTGCATATATGCAAAGCTGTATAAGCTCACTGCTTTAAGCTCCAACAATTCTTTAGTTTCAAGATCTAGTGTAAGACTTCACCATCCCCTTAAAATCCTGTGTGAACTTCTAGCAAGCATCACAGATACACATCTTGATTCTCAAACCTTGTGCTCCCATCTCTATTCCCCAAATGGCACCATCTGGAATCACTTTATAGCTATGCATGGCTGCAGTAAGTGATTTGCCTTCTCAGCAGCAGATTCCATCTAAAACCGATTTCCTCTGTCTCATGCACTCATGTCTCTGTGTCCTCCAGTTTCTTTCAAAAGCTTTCTCTCCTTCTGCATGTCTGACAGTTTCATTTTTATTTTAAACTTTGTAGGTGTATTAAACATGAAAGCAGTCTAGACTACGACTGGTATACAGCACTACCAGAAAAAAAACAGTGCAAATGGAACTGTATTTATTTTACAAGACTTTTGGAAAATGGATTAGAGATGCCACTAGCTTCATTAAGTAAAACCAACTAGGTTAGCTCAGTAGGGTAAAGTAAAATACTCCTGGGGAAATGTTTCCATAAACTTAAATGGTTAGAGCCTTCTAATACTGTTAAAAGCTTTTATTTGCATTGCATATTTTGTGACTTAGTGAGTCGTCAGAAGCATTAAAGTATTATGTTACCAGCAAAGCCTAGTAGGCACAGATATAGCACAGCAGGAAAGAATGCAATTACATTAGGAAATTGATAGCAGGACTTAGACCTCTTAAAGTGATCAGAAATTTCTATAATAGTAAGAAGGCTGTTGACTGTATGAGAAAAATCATTCAGTTGCTTGATTCAAAAATCCAGCTTTGGTAATTTAGAGCAGCTGAAGTGGAATACCATCTTTCAAAGCTAGGCTTATGGCATTGCCTCCCTGCCTATGCATTAGCCTGTGTAATGGGCCAAGGGGAGCAAGAAGTAGATGTTTCTGACACACACACCCCTGCAACACCCACCCACCTCCCTTCCTCATTTGGCTTGTTCCTCCACCTTCCTCTCTGACATTAAATGCAAACCAGAAGTCTGAACTGAAGCTGTTTCCTACCTGTTTTATTTAAGGCAGGTGACTCTGTTCTGGATCTCAAGATAAACATTTACTGTTCTTAAATTAATGTGTTTTAATTTCCTTTGAAGCGAGGCCTCTTTGTCCCTTATGCTTCCTTTTTTTTTTTGTCCCATCCTCGTTCCTTAGGACTAGGCAAGAAAGCATCTAATCCAGAGCTGCAAACACTGGCCAGCTGCTGCCAGTGGAGTGTGCAACCTACAGCACCTCTCTGTCTTTAAAGCTTCAGTGTGGTGTCTCTTCTCTTACCAGTTCTTCCTTTGCATACACACGTGCACAAAAACTCTAGCTTTGAACATCTGCTTTGGACCTGCACAGTAGGTGAAAATATATTGGAGGAGAGAAGGTAACAGCATAGAAGAAAACAAGCCGAAAGACTGATCTCATAAGCTGAATTTGATATTTACAGATTTTTTCTTCATAGATCTTTTCTTCAAGAAAGGTAGAATACATTGATGTTAAACACTCAAGTAATGAAATTATTAAAATCAGAACAAAATAGATGGCACTGGAATATTTATAGCATTGAGCACTGTCGGGAGCAACCAAGCTTTTTTTTAAGTCTGTTTTTTAAGAATTCTAAGCTTTAAAAAGCCAAAGCTTAGGCTGACTTCTTAGCACAAATTGCATTGCCAAAGTTTGCCCAGAATGCTCTGAAGTAATTTAGTGCTCTGTTCTTAAGTCTTCATACTTCATGGTGTCACTCTTTGGACTTTTTACTATTCTTGCTTTGACATCTTTTAGAGTTGGTTAAATAGTTGCGGGGTGACTGTGATACAGAGAATGCATTTCCAGCCCCGGGTAACTGACTTTTTTTTTTCCCCCTGCAGTATGTGCGTGGTTCTGACCCTGTACTAAAGCTGCTGGATGACAGTGGGAACATTGCAGAAGAACTGAGCATCCTCAAGTGGAATACAGATAGTGTGGAAGAATTTCTAAGTGAAAAATTAGAACGTCTATAAATCATTGCTTCCTGTCCTCTTT
>NW_010412735.1:22944-33546 GCF_000710305.1 Buceros rhinoceros silvestris | reverse complement strand
TTCCCTGTTTTGTCATGGTAATCTTCTTAGATGAAGCGTGCTACAACTGAAAAAACATTCCAGCTTCTATATTAATTTAAAAATATCTGTTATGCTGTACTAAACATCTTGTAATTAGAGGAGGAAGGTTCTGCACACATCTGACAAGCTGACAAACAGAATAGCTTGTCTTTATTTCAGCTCTTGATGCATTTATCACTTACAAAATGCTTTGTTTCAAAGTTCATTATGCAAATATCAGTTTGTTATAATTAGACCTGTTTTTACAAATACTCTTAAAACTGAGGAGCTTCACATAATTTAAATGATTACCATGCTTTTTGTCTGCTGCTGTTTGTAAGAGAGTCAGAACCAAATGCAATGTACTATCTCCCAAAGAAACTTGACTGCTAATGTCCTCTTCTTTTTTGTATTTGAACTGTCCTTTTTATAGAAGCACTGTTTACAGCGAGTATCTAGTTCACAGGTTTTGAAGCTGATGGAGGAACTCATGCTCTGGTACTGTGAAACATTTAGTAAGTACACTTTAGTGAAGACTACATAGAAAACCTCCAAGGTGTATGGAAGTCAGATGTCATGTGTGCTTTACTTTAAGTGTTTTGCTCCAGAAAATATGAGGTGTAAGTAAGTCTTGAAAGAAACTTCTAACTTTCTCAAGTTTATTGGAAGTATGTTTATCAAATGAATTTATAAACTGTTCTTTTAAAAGTTCCATTTTTCTTTCTCATTTGAAATTTATGTGAACAGGGAATATAGAAGGTACGTGTGGTAATGAGTCAAATCCATTATGACTTGTCAGCTATTTTCCACTTAGAGTGAATAAATATAGTAAGCAAGAATAATGTGGGGTGCAACTAAATCTTCCCTTTGACTACTTCATGCACACGAGTAGTATTATGCTATGGCCTAAATTAGTACTCAGTTTTTCTCTTCATATATAATATCTCAAGAAATTTCTCTGCAATTTACAGATTTTATTCCCAACTTTTGTGAAGAAATAATCAGCTTCATAGCAAAACAATAAACTTGGGACTGGGACCACACTAAATTATTGGAAGTAATACACTAAAGCGATTCTTCACACCATGTTACCCTTGTTCTTTTTCTCACTCCTATGCCTTTCATTCCTGTACTTCTAAAACATGCTGTTCATATCTCAGATCACTCAGTGTGGGACAGCTACAACAGTGGTCACCACTGTCTTTGAGAAACATGAACTATATACAGAAAGCACAGAACTTTGCAGCTTGTGCTAACTTAACACAGTCAGACATGGATTTGTTCTTGGGACGTGTGACAACCAAAACACATGGCATGAAAAGCCAGTATTTTGGGAGTAAAAATATGCTGCCATCCTCTGGTCTTTTAATATACTGATTATATCCCATACTTCTCATTTCTATGTTTGCCCACAAGGGATTTCAGATTCTTCGTGGATAATTTCTTGTGCTCTCTTAGCAGAATATTTTAACCTCCTCCTTCTCCTCAGCTTTAGGACCTCTTTACCACTCAAAGGAGAGACTGTTTTCTTCATTTGGTATTTACCAAATATTTCTCTCAGTATTTCCTTCCTCCTCCTCCTTTTAACATGATGGCCAGTGGGTTTCTGACTTTGAACCTCCCTTTTCTTTCCATGGCTTCTTACAGCCAGCCCACTGCTTCCCTACCCCAACTTTCTCTTCCAACATGAGATCCTTCAACCCTGCTCTGGCTTGTCTTTCACTGAACCAAGGAACCCGCTCTTGTAGCAGAAACTCACTGTCTTGCAGTGGAGGAGGATGACTGGCCAAAGAATCTCTCCAGCGTAACTGGGTTTTATGACTGCAGTCCCAGTAGTGTTTCTGCAGTCTCTTAACTTCCCCACTGCTGGTTCTCATTTATTTTCATCAAGACTGGAAATTATCTTTTCTCCCAGTTTTAATCCTCAGTTCCTGATCTGTTTATTTCTAGTCCACATACTAATCTTGCCTTGTAATACAGCTTTAAAGCATGCACAAGGTACATCCCTCTATTTCCCTATACATAGGAACATGTTGAGAGTCTTCCATCATTCTGTTACTGAGCTGTTGAGCCCTAAAGCTAGCAAAAGCTTAATTACCTGCTGACTGTTCTCCATGATGTACTTGAGGTGTCAGATCCATACTGCCCTTACTTTATTCTTTTCTCATTCTGTCCTGTAGATGATACTCAGGTTCTTGGCTCTACAGACGTGCTAGGAACAGTTAACATTCAGGCAAAAATTAGCTGGGCTTTGTGCTAAAAGAGGCAGTTGGAGTGAGGAATAATTTCTTTTGGAAATTCTTCAGTTTCCATTTATCAGTGTGGGTTGGTTTTTTTTCCTCCAGTCTGCAGCTGTGAAAATTCATAGAGCTCAAAAGGTTATTTTGGCTTGTTGCAATTAGCTACACAAATACAAGGTTTAAAGCTCCCCTTTGAAAAGGAAGTGATTCATTTTCACTTAAAACCATGACAAGCACCCAGTACTTCATGAAAGGCATTCACTCAGATTTATGTAAGAATTATTTAGTCTTATGTAATGCTCTTGTTGTGCCAAATCCTGAGAGAGTTAATGAAAGGAAGAATGAAAGCAGCAAGCATGCATAACTGAGTGGAAACATGGAGTGTCCATTGACCCGTCCTATCTTTTCAGAACTAAAAAAAGGCAACTCATCTTGCAGGAGAGAGTATCAGTGTTTCTAAAAAAAAGTGTTGTACATTCCATTTTCTACATAGATATGATATTTAGATTAATTTGAAGTATAGCATACAAGCTACTTGTAAGGTTTCCTGGGTACCTGCTTAGTTATAGAGTCCTGCAATGTAAACCAGAACAAAGTGATTGTAGCTGTCAAAAATCTGTTTCAGAGCTAAGAGAAACCTTCCTGCAAACATCAAAATAATGGAAAGAAAGAAAGTATTCAACCCAGTCTTTGTTTTATTGTTTTATCACATAGAACAAGAACAGATTGCCAGCTTAATGAAGAGCACTCACAAAAAAAGTATATATGTTCTGAAACCTGGGTCCTATTGAGACAACTGTCACTGTTTTTTGAACCTGACCTTTCAGAAGCAAAGTACGCCTTCTGATGTTCCTCTTCAGCCAGCGAGATGAGAGCTCCCTAAAAAAACCCAAAGAAATGAAAAGCCAAAAAATGCTTTATCGTTATTCTACTTCATTAGCATGGAAGCTGGGTTTTTAGATTAGAACTTCTCTACGTTCTACCCATAAAGGCAAACAGGCTCAAATCTAACCTGAGCTATTTTCAAAAGTGTTGCAAGGAACTACATCATTTGCAGGTTCTTGCAGTGTGTAAGGAAGGTTAGACAAAGCGCAAACTTTTCTTTGCTAGGAGTGCTTTGGCTACTCAAAGTAAATGGACTTTGAAATTTGTCGTGTCTGAAAAGGGTCTATCAAATGTTAAAACACCATCTTCTTGATTTGCGTCATTTTCCATAAGCTGTTAAGTGTAAGGCCTAACCCAATTACTTGGAAACAAACGTGCCGTCGCGTAAGAGGAAGAGGCCAAGGGACAAGATAAGCCAAGGGGACAAAGAACAGACAGCCTGCTGCTACATTATGTTATTGGACACCTGTGGTGCAGAACACCATCTTCCCTATCAAATGCACTCTCATAAAAAGTCTAAGCAGAGGGTAGCTGGAGAATATTTTCAGTAACTTTTTCCTTATCATTTGTCATAAAGGATGGACAAAAGGAAACATGACATTACTCACCTAGTGAGCTCAGACAGGAGACAAACTACAGAAGCAGTCAAGAGTTTTCTTGCATTTATTGTTTGAAGTGGGAACCATGGCACCAGATGCACACAGACTGATTCAAAGAGTACCTGACTACCTGTTATGTTTTGAAATGGATTCCTGATGCTGAACAAGGCCTATCAGCTTTGTTGCTGAGAAGCAAGCATCCAGCTGCATGTTTTGGTTGCGCCTTTGTACATTGAAAGCCTTAGACAGATACAGCAGCACTTGTGTCCATTGACACAAGCTTCTTAACACTTAGAAACGGAGTATGTCTCCCTACTTCCCACTACTAAGGCAACCAAGATCAAAAGAGTTGACCACGATTTACCCCAGTGTTGAGCAAGCCCTTCTGAATCGTAGTTCGTTTTGTCTGCTCTCTGGCTGGGCTGTCAAGCGTATTCGTTTCAAAACACTTGCAGCCATGCCATGGTCCCAGATGGCCTAGGCATTCGAATGCATACGCTTCAGGTAGACAGTTGTGACATACAGGCATGTCATGCAGACATTCCTACCAGTAACTGCCTGCCCTGAAAAGACACACCACGCACATATTCTACAGGGGCCCAGTACAAAGCTGTATTAATGATATTAACTGTGCATCTTTCCTACGGTTCTAGCAGTGGAAGCATGGTATCCTAACAAACAGCTTAATATATAGAGGCTTAATATAGTTCACACAAACGTTCTGAGGAAAGGGAATTGATCCTAGTGCGTAGGAGGTCAGTTGGAGTTGCAGCTACTTGCCAAGATGAGCACTTCGGTGGTTGTGGTAAGTCTGGTAACCCGCCGCCAGCCTGCAACCACTATGCGGGAATCCCATGGAACAACAAGGAAGTGGGAAGACATTGGGACTGCACAGCTTTGTGGCTTAGAGCAGCATGACAGTCTCTTCCCACGTAACCTCAGCTGGTCTCCAAGAAACACAAAATCAGGAATATGGATGGGTAAAACCTTATCAGGAGCCTTTCTGACCCTCCCCTTCTCCCCACCCCCAAGTGAAGCAAGACTGGTAGGAAAAGCACAAAATTTAGTATTTCTACTTGCATGCTTGGGGCCAGGCTAGGATTAGGAGGGCAATTCACATTTTGATATAGTCTAATTCTTTTTAACTCAGTATTATATTCATCTAGTTATTTCAGTGGAACAGTGGCTCAAACCATGGACTAAATCATTCCTTATTTTAAATATGGGCAGAGAAAAATTTTTACTTTTCTCAGTCGTAGGATGTATGTAAAGTTAACGCAGGATGTCTGTCAAACCTATCCATAGGCTACCGATCCTGACTGGGCTGGAAATTCCACAGGCAAACACAGATTTTTGGTGTAGGAGGATAAGCAGAGAACAGGATAGTAAAGATAACTGTTTACTTCACCTTTTCCCCCTGCATTCAATGACTTTGTCTCTCCAATGGTACTTCACATTTTAGGCCAAGTTTCTGGAAAGCACTGATCTCCAGTACGGAGAGGTCTTCAGTGCAGACAGACATCTTTAAATAGCAGGGTTAGGTGGCTTGTGATGAAACAGCTCAGAGCCTCTGTACTGAACTGCAGCCAGGCTCCAGCCCGCACTGTTTCCAGTCAGACTGTATGATTCTTAAGCTGCCAGCTTGTTTTTTCCCCTCCTGAGTCTGACAGAGCGAGTTGTAATAAGGTGACAAACCACAACTTCCCTCCAGTCCCAGCAGAGAGGAAGCACACGCATTCACACTCCAGTGTTAGTCCACCCTGCATGCCCCAAGTCAAGCGGCTGAGTCTCCACGGTGGAGTCTTGCTAATGCTTTTATTAGATTATTTCCATCAGTCACAGAGTATCTAGTTTTATGACTTTTCACTTCTGAGCTCCACTGCCCCCATACCATACACATCCCTGGGAGCCGGGCCAGGCTTTCCCCACGCTCAGCGCTCGGCCTCCCTGCAGAGGGTCACTGCATGCAGCAAGTCCCCTAAGGGAATGGCCACCTTTGAACTTGTCAAAGGTCACTGAAGGGACTGTGACAAGGAAGACCCATGACCTGAATTTCCCCATAGTGTGGAACAGGCAGAGGTGTGTCACCAGCTGTGGGACAGCCTCCCTGTGACTCAGCCTGGACCTCTGCCATCCAAGCAGCCCCTCTGGAGCCTGTGCTGACAACCCATTCCTCTCACACCGGGAGGCCACAGCCCATAAGAAAGCAAACCCAGAGAAACTAAATCAAAGCAGAGCTTTTCTTCTTAATCCTGGCTACAAAGATTTGGGATTTCCCGAAGAAAAGCACGACAGCTGCCACCGGCCTTCAAACGGATGTGCCAGTCCAGGAAATAAGCCTTACGGATCATTTCTGCATCACTGGAACAAAGGCGGATCCTGCCACCAGGCAATGCACATATTGCTCTGAAACAAATCTTAAGAGGACATTTGACACCCCCACGAAGCGGTTTGTGTATGTGTAAAGGGAGAGAGCAGCTTTTATCTGCTCTCTTCAGCAGCCAGCACAGCCCTGCTGCAGCCTGCCTGCCACCGTCTTGGCTGCCCTCACCTCACCAGCTGCACTGGCCACCACAGAGGACACTGGTCTCCACAGCAGCCGAGGACAGTGATGAATGTCAGGCTGAGAGCGACACATTTTCCTAAGGTGATTCTGTCTCTCTTGTGAGTACTGCCTTAAGGTGATCCAAGAGACAGATCTGAAGAAACAGTCTTGTAACCATGTAAAGATATTTTAAAGCAGTAACTGCAATTCTGAATAGCTTCTCATAGTCACTCATGTCAAACAGTATTTCACGTTTTTAAAAAATTTATAAAACAATTCTGTGCTGTCAGGAGGAAAAAATTTCTTAGCATTCAGATTAACTGTATGCAAGCTCCCCATGATAATGTCACTTCTGGCAGGAAACTGTAAAAGGCCTAACATTCATACAGTAATTTAGTGCTTGCATTCATGGTACATTTTCTTGCCATTCCCTCAACTAAGGTAAAGAATTCATCAAGCTACCGATTTGGAGGGGTTTCTCACTGCCAGATGCCATGCTCGGTGCTCCATGTCACTGCACAATGGTGGGGTCAGCAGCATAGAACACAACTGAGGCGGGCTCTGTCAGCTTGACTGATGTCTTTGCATTTTCACCAAACAAATTCGCATGGCTAAGTGAAACTAACGAGCTTGCAATGTACTGCTTTGTACTTTCAGTAATAGCTGTGTGATTAATTGGTTACAGACCATTATATTAGAACGGACCCGTTTAGGAATTCTACTTAAAGAAAAAGGAAATGGATCAGGATTGAGCTGCAGGCCAAGTTTAGCAAGGACTTTCAGCAATTCATAAATTCCTGAAGTGAATGAAATGGAACAAAAAACTAAAACAGTTTCAAGTAGGTGTGAGATATGGGGATTCAACTCTAGTGTCACAGGACTCAGTAGACCTTGACCCTAAATAAATATATACATTTGGCAGCCCATGGAAAACAAGACAACCTAATTCTGCAATCCTTGCTTAGACCACACTTGTAACCATAGTGCCAGAAAGGCAATGCGTAACTTCCCATCACCTCACAGGGACAAACATCATCTGCTAACCCTCATGGGATTTTTCGCTAAATAAGATTCCAGGACTTGGTTTATTTATGGCTGATGGAGCTTTGATAACCCTATTCCCTTTCCCAGAAGTACCAGACCAGATGAATACCTGACCCTCTAAAAGACTACCTTTGAACTGAGATAAGGGAAGCCACAAACATATTATCATCAATTGATTAGATATTTAAGCATTTAAACCTAATTCTTCAGTTGAATGTGAAGTTGCATGGCTAGGCAGAGACATTCCACAGATCTGAAAGATGGATTAAAAGGTACCAGGTTGCACTGCAGAATTTCGCAGGGCTTCACTACCTTCCACTGACAATTTCAGTCTTCAATTTTGGGAAACTGAGTCTGTTTCCCTTTATGCTCAATATTCTGTGCTGAATATAAATAGGACTATTTTTGCCTGTTTCTCCCAGGTAGAAGAAAAATTACTAATGGAACTCCTGCCAGAAACTTGAGTCATAGAAGTAATATGCTGTCTTTTGAATGGAGAACGTTTGTTTCATAAGCCTTTCATATTTGTGGGTTGTCACGAGTGCCTCCCTGCGTACAACACTGAAATGGCAAATTCTTGAGGCTTTTAAAACGAAAACAAAGGAAGCAGCAGGCTGTTGCTGTTCCCATACAGTTCCGCAGTGCTGAAGTACCTGGCTTAAACCCCAGACCAATGTTTCCCAATGTCAGTTCTTAAGCCCTCCCAGCTTTCAAGGTAGGATGAAACACAGTTCAGCAATACCAATCAATTCTAAGGAACTATGTGGACAGCAGTCCTGAGATTCTTTACAGTGAATTATACCCGATTCTGAAATCCCAGACAGGGTGTTGGCAGAGTACAGACACATCCAGCATTTTGCACGTGTTCTTACGTTTTCTGAATTGCAATATATTCTTGGTATGTTCTATCATTCAGAAAACCCACACCAGCTCCTTGTAAAATCTCACATGTACTCACATCTGTATTAAGGGTTTCCTCCAACACTGCAGGCTTTCGGAATTGGTAATTCCTGCCTTCTTGAGCTGCTTATTTACTCCTAAATACTTGAGTGTGTTTTGGGAGCAGTTTTCTGAAAGCCTTAATGGCCAGTTTAATAGCAAGAGCCAGACCTGGGAGTAAACTAAGACAGGAAGAGAAACAAAGCAAAAAATAAATTCAAGGCATCTTTATATTCAGTACCACCAGATATACAGAAAAACAGGAGAATTATACTAAGGCAGATGAGATAGTGTGGCCAGACTGATTCCTAGAAATCCTGACCTTGGGCACCTCTAATCTAAAAATACACCACTGATTTGTTTCTGTTCAATATATTATGTCTTAAATGTATCTTTCAGTGATTACTGCATTATGCTACCTATGCAAAGGAGACTTCTTGTCGTATTAAACCTTACATTTTAGCATCAACATCTTAATATTTAAAGGTATAATGACTTCTGAAGAAAGACCAAACCCATTAGGAAGCAATCCGTATCCCCAATGGATGCACTAAGATACCTTGCATTTAACAGCAGTATGTGATTACCGGTACTTGGAGTCAGCAGATATTCTCAAATGCCTGTGCTTGAAAGGGACCATCATTATAACATCTGTGGTGTTGCCAGGTCTAAAAGACAGATGGACAGATTGCTAACAGCAGTTAAGTTTCCTCTTCACTTAAAGAGGAAATAGACCCTTGGTTTGAAATCAAACAGGATCAGGGAGAACTGAGAATATGGATTTGCAGTTTTGTTAGACTAAGGGGTCAACTGCCACTTCTATTGCACATAGCTTAAGCTGTATAACAAAAAGATTTATAACAAAAGGTAGTTTTGACTGATGCCAAATGTTACTTTCACACAGTCACACTACTTAGATTTCTCTGAGCCTCCACCATCCTTTTAAATGCTGCTCTGTAACATTTTATTACATTTTAGTAGAAGTAAATGGTCCAGTATAGCAAAGAGCCAATTACATTTTTAAAATTTTACATATGTATTCTTGAATATTCTCTAAATTAAGTCAAATTAATAATATTGAATTTCAGTGTTTGATGACAGTTCATATTAGAGAGGACTAATGTGGAAAAGCCCACCACTGTAGTTAGTGTTTGGTCTTTTTCCTTCTAAACTGTAGGGCTTTACCTTCCTATTAATTTTACTTAATGCATCATGAATTGTTCATGGTTATTTCTAAATAATCAGTAATTATTACTATTGTTTTCTCTAATCTTTGCACTTAACAGAACAAATAAATCTAGTATTTTCTTGGTAGTTTACCCCAGGAGGGTTGCAACTGATGAACCAACTCAGTGTAGTTGTTTTAATGTAACCTCTGCACTCTAAAAATGAAAGAGATTATTTCTGGAAGTGCAATTCGAAATAAAAATCATCACTTTTAAATTAAACAACCACATCACCTAAATGAATACAATTTTATCCACCCTGCTGAAGTAATCTGCATCACTGAAAGTTTCATCACTACATGTTTGCAGTTCTTCAGAGAACTGTCACTGCAAACAAACTGCTGAAGCAGTTAGCTGAGCACCTGGTACCAGTGATCCCCGAGAGCTGCAGTGACTTCTGTCAACGCTGCACCTTCTGCAGGGAGAGTCATTTCCTTCAAGAAGTCAAATTCAATTCATTAAATATACTGGAAATGTAAATAAATTAAAACACCTCCATCTACCCTTTTTGCAAACTTAAAAATTACTATTTATAAAACATTAAAGGGTGCAATGCTTAGGAAAAAGTTATGTATTTGCAAATAACACTACCTTCGTTAAAGCCATTTTTAGGTTCAAAACATTTTTTTCCTTCCTACATATGCAAAGGAGGTCCTCTTGCAAAACAGAAAAGTGTAACACTAATTGAATCCAATTAGAACACTACAGTAAACCGTTGCGTGAGAATTGTGGATGCAACTTTTCATTAAAACCTATAATCTGAACAAATGTAAGCTCATCTATAGGACTACTTAAATGTAGAGAGACAATCCATACTTGGTTAGCATAATGCAGTGCTTGATTTAACATAAAGGCTGATGTGCAGTTGAAGGAATCTTAATAATTACTAATCAAACTGAATTACCCTCTTTTCTGGAAAGCAATTAAAGAGAAAAAAGGCAAGATTAGAAACAAGTCAGAACATATGTCACTCGCTTGTGTCAATCCACCTAGGTCTGGTTTAAAAATCTCACAGTACCTGCAGCTTGCCTTCCATTTTCAGAGAGAAGACAACCATTTTCATTTTTCAAAGGTGATTAAATGCACAAGTCACTCAGCAGACAGGCATCTGTGCCTCGACACAT
>NW_010412735.1:18427-22806 GCF_000710305.1 Buceros rhinoceros silvestris | reverse complement strand
TGTAGGGAACAGAACCATACAGACTCCTTCAAATTTGTGTTTCATCTTTGGTTTTGGTTATTCAAATGACATGCATTACACCTGCATCAGTTCACAATAACTTTATTTTATGTGAAGAAAAGCTTTGCCATTAATGAAAAAGTTCAGTAGAAAACAGTATCTCCTGCTTTCAATCTAGATTACTCAAAAGTAGAAGCTTGTATTAGTGAAAACTTCAGTAGAAACAAGTCTGTAGGAAACATGTTCTTGGCACGTGAAGTAAAAGCTTTAAACACATTAAGTTTGAATAGACTATTTACCATGCAACCACACTGGCAGAAAAGCCAGTTTGTAATGGCTGGTATTTGTCCCTCAAGACAATAACATGGAAGACACTTAAACCTGCTTACATTACGTTAATTGTATATAAATACAGTGTCAACATAATAGATAGTCTTTAATCAGGCCAACCATTTAGTTTAGCAGTTCTAAATAAGTAATAGGCACTTTGCCCTTCTGATTTCCCCTTTCACCCATCAGCCAGTCTGAATCCATGCCAGGGATACTGTACACTGTTATCACCTAAAAAAACAGAAACGCATTATTAGAACCTTTTCTTCTCTGGAAAAAAATTACAGTCTACCTCCACATCCTTTCCAAAGTCTTGAATTGAGATTAATGAAGTTAAATAGAGATTCTAATATGAGCATCCATGCAATATAATCTAGTGCTCATAAGAATTATTTCACTGGTCCATGGAAAAAAAGAGATATAGTAGCATATTTTGAAGTCCCTTTTTTCTGATGAAATTCTGATCATTACCATTTCTTTTCTATTATTTTTTAATCTATAAATCTTGTATATCACCATCAACTTTAACAGGCAATCTGTTAGACTGTTAGAAAGTTAATGGATCTTTGAGTGCATGAGAGAAAGATAGTGTTGATGTGCTACATCTTAGATAAAAATGTAGCCCAAGATTTTCTATTAAGTCACCGTTGATGTAAGAAAAAAAGTCAAATAGAAATATTTAAGTCATGTACATTTGAAAAACTAGAAAGTCTGAAAACTTTTTTGTGGATGCTCTTCTTCAGGGTTAAGCTACAGTTGCATTACCAGGCAGAACTCTGTTCCAGCACCCTGCTTCATTGTGTATCTCTGCTTATCTCTGTATCACCTCTGACTTACGGGTGCAATTGAATTGCAACAGGAATAAACACAGCACAACCACCACCATCAAAACAAGTAGCAGCTGTATTTTCAAATTCTTCCCAAATTGCAATATTAAATGCTTGAAAGACTAATTGTACTGATAACAGTGGGAAAGGCGTGTTAAAAAAATCCATGGCAGAATTGCATTTCAATTGTCTAGCAAATGTTCTGGTGTAACAAATGTTAAATCTCACTATAGAATATCAGGGCTTATAGGTACAGGGTAATTGCTAGAGTACTATTGCAGTTTAACTAAAAAAAAAAAATCAACTACACAGATTTCTTGATGTAGCACGTCTTAACTGGCTAGTCACAAGCATTCTCATTTTACTTTTAAATTATCAAGGTAGGTCCATAGGAAACTCTTACCTCATCTGCAAGTAGCGATAATTCACTGCTGTTTGCAGCATCGTAATCATAGAGAACTCTAGCTTTCCGGCTGCCACTTGATGACTTCAGTTCACTGATGCCTGAAGTAACTATTGAATTGCTTACAGAAGGCAGCGGAGCAGAGGCTGAAGCCAAGACTGAGGGAGCAGAGACACTCTGCACAGGAGCTGAGGAAGACTGATTATTGTTAGAGAGGAAAGTAGATGGAAAGCTGTGGGAGAAAACAGAATGAAAACATCCTGAGTGAATCAGTTCTACTTGGGGAGGTGTTGTATGCCACCATGCCTACATTAGCATTCTTGCTTTTATCAACTGCACAACAAACACCAGTAGACAGCAGTAATAGAATAGTTCTGATATTTGTTCCTGATCTGTAATATAAATCAAACAAATGTACTTTAAAAGAAATACTGTCACCTTAAAAACACTTGATCATTGCCTCTCAAAAAAAAAGTAAAACCAAGAAAGCACTGTTAATCAGACTTAATTCAGACTGTATTTTAATAAACATGTCTTTTGACAGCTCTGCCAGTAAAAGTAGCCTCCACCTCCTCCTACTCATTGCTCAATTATGTGGCTACACAAAAGATTGTGCTGGTGAACCAGATTAAGGAAATAATGCAGGTTAAAAACACAGGTTAACAGCCTCACTCTGAAAGAAAAAAAAAAAAATTTTTGTAATCTAAACCAGTTTGTTGATTCAGCCAGCTGCATGCTGTAAACCAAAAATATTGGTTATACTAAAGATGAACTTAAGACCTTCTACTAACATAAGCTCCTCCTTTTTAGGTCAGACTGCTACTTGTTCTGTGCCAGCTGCAGTGCTTGTGAGACCCTTCCATGAAGTCAATTCAACTCATTAACATGCCTGAAAGAAATTAAAATAGGTAAAAAAAGTGTGCGATCTTCTACCAAGTTAATGAGCTGAATCACCAAAAACTGTGATGAGAGCCAGAGCAGATACCAGGGAAAGGACAGAATAACATGGCTGAAAAGTGCAAGGAGCAGGGAAGAGAGCAAAGAAGCAAGAGATTTCAGGGCAGCGAGGTAGGGGGAATGGAACAGCATGAGGACAATGATGAGCTGTGAGACTTTCCCAGGTCACTCTGCCCTCCATCCTGGGGTGCAGTTCCAAGGCAGACTAAACTTTTACTTAGCAGCTGATGTAGTCATTCCTTGTCCCTTTGCCGCCTTACTTTGTTCCAACACTCATCTGACTCTACCTTAAATGCAGGTCAGTGAAGATTTTGAGAAGTGGCAGAGCTGTTGCAGTGAAAAAGGGTCAGCAAGCAGGAGTCAGACTGAGTCAGGATGACATGGAACTGTAGCTGTATTTCCTCATGTTCTTTTGACCAGTCCACACATAACTTTCCTCATCTTTCACATAGATTCTTTTTGATTAACATCTAGGGTGTGGACTTATTACCTGCCCCCCACTTTATTTGTGTCTGCTCTTTAGCCATAATGAAGATCTATTCATATTGTGTGTACGAACCCTCCAGAAAACAGTCTAATCTCATCCCTTCACAGCTATGCTCCCAGTGAAGTAGTTCTTGAAGATGCAGTTCAGTGGCAACTTTAACCATATATATCAAGATCAGTATATTCCCACACCCACGTCTGCAGCATTACTGGCGCTCGCATAAATCATAAGAGGAGCTGATGCAGGTAAAAACTAAATCTCTGAATATAGTGACTGATTTTTGAATCATGTAGCCATGAATACAGACGGAAGCTTAAATCTTTATCAGGTGCAGCAGAACTGGCACACAACTTTACAGTTTCACTCTGCTTAATCTGGTAAATTTACACTGCCACCAGAGTGGACCCACCCCTCTACCCCTTTTTTGCACAAATTCATTCTCTGTCATTTAAGTCAGACATAGCAATGTGTTGCTTTTGAGTTGATTCAACAATCTGATCTAACAGAATTCATTAAGAAGATTGCCAGCTCTTCATCAAAGTAGCTTGTTAAACGTGTTCACTTTGCAGTAATGCAACCGTTACATCTGACTGAAGAGCAGGAATATATTGTGAAGGACAGAACTAGTCCCTTTATAGTTGGACTGAATTGCATATAAATATTGGGTAGAATTTCAGGAGACTGTTGTGAGTTGAGTTAGCAGTTTACTACTGTCAAAAGGAAGAAATCCCACTCCCCCCTTTATCTTGAACTCATTTGATCATAAAGAGCTAGTTCAACTCACCAAGAGACTGCAACTCCTCAAAAAAACCTTTTTTTTCTTTTCATTTGCTGAATTACTTCTTAAAACCAGTTCACCATGTCTCCAGAGCAAATTAAACAAGCACAACAAAAGGAGGAAAAGCTAGACCCCACATTTTTGTGGGGATAACTCAGCTGTGCCTCATAATATATCCATTACTTGATTAGTTGGTATTCAGAGGGACTTAAAAGACAATCAGCTGTTTCTCAATATTGCTAAATGACTCTTCAGTATACTGCTAAACCTGTTCTCTGTTAACACAGTAATTACTTGTGAATCATCCTGCTCAGTTCAAAGGGTCACTGGTTTGTACAGCCAAAGCTTTATAACCACCCTGTCAATCAGTAGAGCAGGAAGTCCCACTCTTTGCAAAGCCACATGTAGACACATTACGGGAAAGCTTCAGCTGTATAGAGGTTGTCTGGGATTTTTTATTTTTTTTGAACACTTGAGTAGCAGGAGTTTCACAGCTTGTAGAGTAGGGGACTAGTAATGAACAACTTGAAAAAATGATGCCAAAGTTTAGGCTGTCAGAGAAGCTGAGAAAATTCAGAACAAAAGCAGCTATCAGCA
>NW_010412735.1:0-18350 GCF_000710305.1 Buceros rhinoceros silvestris | reverse complement strand
AGCAGGAAAAAAAGCAGCCAGAGTACCAGGATATTTGAAATAGATTTGTTTCGTTTGTTCTGAGGAACTAGAAAAAGGAGAAACTGCTTTTAACCTGTGAGATTTGACTGTTTAAGCATCCCCACAGGAGGGGTAGGCAGTAGAGGGATAAGCAGCTGGTGGTGCCTTGAAGAGAAACATCCATAAAACCAGAGGACTGAGCACAAGTTTTCCCCCACCATCTTCCCAACAGCTAACTAGTCAGGAAAATCGGCTTTGGAACTTGAATAGTCTCAATGTGAACCACGTCAGGGTTTATGCCCTAGATTCCAACCCAGGTAATACACATAATAAACATCTACTCTGAGAACCGGGTTTCTGCATCAAGCAACAAACTCTCTCACACCTTTGGTCCAGCAATGACCTCAAAACCAAAATAAGTCCCCCACAGCTCTTGGCTTTCATATGGTAGTATGGCACAATCTCATTCTTAGATGTGTGCAAAGAACACGTGTTCTATACAGCACTAAACATCCCTTGTTTACCAACAGGTTAACAGGTTTGCACTGGCAAATACAGCAAAAATCTAGCTGAGCTGCCTCAGCTATTTATTTCGTACTATATCCACCTAAGCATAACACAGGAAGAACACTACACATCCCCTGCTCATCTGTTTATTTAATGCTTTCTGTTTGGTAAATATGCTAGGACAAGAGTAGTTTTTTAAAAACATCCTCTCAAAATAGTTGTGTAAATATACTTCATTTCTAATTTAAGAGGTACTTGTCCTTAATCCAGTAAATGTTTTTTTTCAAGCTTTTGATCCTACAACTTGAATTTATGTGTTAAAATTTCATAGTTGAATACTTCTTTCAATGGAATGTAACTTTAAAGATGTAACTTTTTTTTAAAAAGTTACAATTTTAAAGACTTTTTAAAAAAACTACCCATTCAAACAAACTGAGGAAAGGAAATCAAATGCCACAGGAAGTTGCAAGTTAGGAAAAGGACAAGACTGAAGAACTCTTGTTTTTACTTGTCATAAGAAACATAAGCAGAGATAGTTTATAGAGACAGTTATTTAGAATAGACACTACAGGCAATTCTTCAATGCATGCGCTCACCTAAATAACATAGTCTGGTAGAACCCTAAGAAAGCTAATTTGTGATGAAGAATTACAATAGAGAAACTTTATGATAAGTTTTTAGATCTCCTCACATCACCACCAATCACACAAAAAGGACTATGAGCACAAAGTAATGGCAGACAGCTTCTTCTTTTACTTTAAAAATGCCAAACCCACGAAACAGTAAAACTACGCGAACTTGCTCATTCCACTGAGTGCTTTGGATTACTGCTTATAGATAAAATAAAGTACATTTATCCCTAGATACAGCATCTATGCTGGCAATTCACTTAATCGAGGAGGATGCAATTTAACTGAAAATCAGGTAGTGCCCTGTAGCAAATGAAGACGTAACAGGAATTTACAGGCAGTACAGGAACTTTTCCCACACTGCATAGTGGTTTTGTAGCATGAAACATAAAACAACTGAATAATCACAAGTAAATCTCTAGAAATTCTATTTTGTGCCATTAAATGAAGTTACCATGGGCTCGCCTTGCTCAATTACAAAATACAAAAAATCTCAGTAAATCAAGTCTCAAGAGGCATTAGTACTGCACGTAGGCTTAGGGGAGTAGTTGCACTTAATTAACTTAGAACAGATAGATTTACTTTCAGTCCAGCATACCTGTATGTTCACCCCTGTTGTATGAGTGTAAGTTTTCCTACTATTCATAAGCACTTAGAAAAAACAGGGTTTTTCTGAAAATTTTGCAGTGTTACTACCTTCCAAGTTGTTTCTGAAGATCCAACATATACTGGTAACATTGTGCATAGTAGGTCATCTGAGCTTCAACAAAATCATTCAGACAGCGAAGGTGATGTGCCTACAATACAGCAAAAAATTTAAGTTTTTAGTCTGTTAAGGTATTAGGCTGCATTAGAAAGACCAGTCTCCCAGTCAGGTGCTAATGCCAATAATGGCACCTAAGGATTTACGCCACATAGGTGTAGTGCCTGGATTTACCAGCTTGCTGGGATAAAACATCCCAAAAATGAACATATTTGAGCACAAAAAAATAGATGTTATACTCACATGTGTGCTGCTGATTCCTTCCAGCAGAAGTCTGGTAATCTCTGCTTGACGGTCAAATTCACTCTGAGTAATTCGTACTTCCTGTTCAGACTAGAAGTAAGGATGCACGTAAAGTACTTGTACAATGCACTTTGTTACACCTTCCAACTGCAACAGTTCTGTTTTATTCAGAGCTACTCATACAAATACATTAAACGCAAGGGTAGGTGTTTGAAAAGTGCTTTTTCTTTGCAGATCTTTACCAGGCAAAAAGAATAATTGTATTTCAGGTACAGAAACATTGAGGCTTA
The DNA here is from genome assembly GCF_000710305.1 of Buceros rhinoceros silvestris. Classification (NCBI taxonomy): domain Eukaryota; kingdom Metazoa; phylum Chordata; class Aves; order Bucerotiformes; family Bucerotidae; genus Buceros; species Buceros rhinoceros. The sequence continues at coordinate 15,918 of NW_010412735.1, read as the reverse complement.
TAAACACAACAAACAAACAGCTTTATCATCAGACACCTACCACACAGAGTCAACGTATGCAAATGGAAGGCATTTTTCTGCCAGTGGTATTACCCCACCTCTCCCAGTAACAGACCAAGCGTTCACTGCCATAACACGTGCACCATGGGTTCTGCCAGCATAGAAGCAGCAGCCAAGGGCAATGTAATTTTTTTCCATATTTCCAAGATAACAGGGCACTGACCAAATCATTTAGGGCAAACCTCACCTTATTTTTGTCAGGTAACTGCATGGCAATCAGCTGCATATAAATCTTTGATTGTAACTTTTAACTGGGTATTTCATAAATTAATGTCTCTTACTGGCCACCAAGGTGCTACAGCTATTTCTGGAGCTTGTAATTGAGGCTTCTTTAAAAACAAATAAATCTGAAATGTAGCAAAAGTTCTAATTTCAATTAGAGTAAAAATCCAACAATGTTACTAAAAATTAAGTTTCAGATTTAGGTAATTAAAATTCAAATTTATTCCTTGTTACATATTGTAATCAGCAATGTTTAAATAAGTTTATAGCAGTTTTAAAGAATTTTCATCTAGCACAAGCCAAAATTACTTCAGTGTATTTTTGGGGGGGGAAGGACACTACTCAAAACACACAAATACATGAAAACACATGTTGCAATACCTAAGATTTGCTATTCCAAGACAAAATGTTCTCTGCCTAGAATTTGAATTACTTCCCCTCAACACTTATATGCATTTAGTACCTTGTTACTAAAGACAAGCCCAAAGGCAAAAACCTGCGTTAAGCCCAAGATACAGCACTTATTCTCAACAAAACTGAGCAAGGAAATATATTTTCAGGAAATTTAATTAGGAGATACTGATAAAACATATTTGCAAACACATAAAACCCCTTTGAAACCATTCTGCTCTTGCATTCTGATAACATTAATCAATACAAATTGTCCCGTGGAAGGATCATCATCTCAGAAGCGTGCACAGAGGAAGGATGCAGTAAGCCATCTGACATCACTGCAGCTGGGAAGGCTTACGCATTCATTAGCCAGTGCGGAAAGAGCTGTACCGTACTGTGTGTTTCTTACACAAAACTGAGAAAGCAGCACATGTATCAGGTTACAAACTAATGAGGTTTTCAAAGTTTGTTGAGGCAAGAACCTTCGCTTGAAAATTTTCCTATTAAATCTGTATAAACATCAGTGAAATTCATCTGGAAGTCGCTGAGAGAAATGTAAGCACAGAGGAAAAGAGCAAATCTGATAGCCAAAAGGGGAAGAAAAGCATTCCTGTCTGTATTAGCAACATCTTAATTTCTTTAAAAAAAAAAAAAAAAAGCAGCAAAATTGTAAGTCAGCCAGTTATCTGGAGATAAACAGTCTGGCCCTTTGCCTCTCTGAAGTCAGCAGTTGCTAATGTGTTTCTTCCTGCCAGGTAAGTAACACGAGAACAGGGACTTACAAGAAGAGGAAATAACCATCAGAATATTTCTATTTGTTTCAACAGTATTTTAGCAAATCAGCTACTCACTCTCTTTGCCTTTTTCTTAGAGAAACGTAGTAACATATATTAACTTAGCCAGTACAGAGTAATTTTAAATATGTTGCTTTACAAAAGCCTGCTGTACTGGTTTTGTAGATTTACAAAAACTGATTTATGTGATGATGTGTTTAATCTGGTTTGCCCATCCCTATTTTCAGTACTGCTATGTGAACAGTAGCAGGACAGTGAATCTATTCTACACCACGTGGTAAAGGTGAAAGTCAGCTGGTTTTCAATCTGGGAAGTTTACAGCCTGATCGCCTTTGTTTCTGAACAGAATAAAGAGCTCAAAATAGAAACTTAAACTTTCCAGTGCATACTCAGCTGCAGTCATATTTTGATTTTAGATCAATGAGTAGGCCCCACTCAGTATCTCCCATGAAGATCCCTCAAAATCGTACTTGCTTCTCAAGTTCAGAATATTAACCTAGTTTCTGAATATGAATATCCAGAAATTCATAATCTCCCCAAGTTTCACATAATATGCCCTGTCAGAAATACTGTACAATCCTGTAGCTAAGGGATAACACACAATCGTAAGAACATAGGAAATAAAATCACCTTCCTAATCTTGTTTTATTAGACATGCTATTAGTAACTTAGCTGGGTCTCCTTGTCTCCTTTGCAGTCAAAAGAAAGACAGGAGCTCCTCTCGATGCTCAAAACCTTTCTAACCTAAATGTGCTCAACACACACTAAAAGCCTCTGCTCTTTCCATTGATCACACCAGACACCTCAGAAGACTCCTAACAAAATCCTTAAAGTGTGTAACATCAGCACCTACCCCATGTATTTCATAGCGCAGTATTCAATATCTTCTAATTTCACATTTCAGAGGGAAAGATAAGCCAAAGAAAGTTCATTATTGACACTATGCAGATCTTTTGTTCTAACCCAAAAACACACCTGTAACTGATCTAGACATTATGGATAGTCTCAAATCCTTGTGGAGGAGCTTCTTAGATTTAAATTGAAAACATCTGTGAATCTCTTCCTCCAAATTTCAAACAACAGAAGGACAGATTGCCTTTAGAAACCTGGATGGATTAATGTTCCTTTGGCAGAATACATGTATTGTAGTTTCTTCTCAATATTCTCTGCTTTTTATATGTTTAATAAAAAAGGGAACCTTGAATTACACTATTACAAGATTTAAAGCTTTGAGTATCTTTTACACTATGGTTAAGCACTTTGTATTATTTCTTTTTCTCTACAAAACACAATCTGTTGGCTTTCACTATTCCTGGAATTTGCTTGTCATTGTGTCTGAAAAGCAAATAATTTTATTCATCCTCATCTTACAGCTTCAAGATTAGTTCTCATTACAGCAGTACTGCTCCCCTGCCATCTTTTTCCCAAAATAGTACCAAGTACTCCAACAGGTCTGCAGTCTCAAAATTGTTACTTTACTTACGTAGTAAAATAATTCTCAGACTTTGGGATTAAAGCTGACCTAACCCTCCTTTTACAGTTCAATCTCTAAACTCCTCCTTCCCCCTAAACTCTCACTCTCTCTCTATATATACAAACCTGTCTGCACCATAACTCATGGAAAGTTAAAGTAGAACAAGTCTTTATTTATTTTCCCACAACACCCAGTTCCATGTGCCAGCTTCTAATAGCAACTCCCTACACCCCCCACAGCTGCCTATCCATTCCCCTTTTTAAAAACCATACTCCAAAGGTCCTGTTCTCCATTCACCTTTACTCTCGATTGCTACCCTTTATTTTTAGTTCCCCTCTTCTGCAGAAATCTCCTAAGAAATTTCATGTTAACTGCTAGCACAGCTTCTCACAGCCTGTTCCCAATATTGCTTTGTCAAAGCCAGTGAGTCTGAGAACAGACCTTCTCGTGGCACCGGAACACCCATTGCTAAGCACTAACCCCAGGCATTGCTTCCCCACTGGAGTTCGAAAGGCCCTAGAGGGAACCAGTATATTCCGATGCAACGCATCAGGATGCCAGCACGAGACTGAAATCAACAACAAGCAACTTCCATTATCACATAAAACACCAGCACAAGTTACGGTTTCAGAATTCTGCAGTCTCTAAATTGTTTACTTACTTTTGTTACTTCCTCAGCCCATATCTAGTCAGCATTAAGAGTGGGGGAAAAAATAAAAACATACAAACTTAGACATCGCTGGTACTTTAACAGAGGATGCAACCATACTTTGGCTTTTAACTACTTTCCTGTCTTCAGAACTTCACAGGAATTTGAGGAGTGCTGTAAGTCAGTTGCCCAAAGCCCTTCACGTACAATGAAACTACAATGAGTATGGATAGCATTACACCCGTGAAATAAGTTAGACTGAAGACAGAATGACTTGTAGAACTTATCTGTTACATGAATCTATTTAAAACAAGCTATTACAACATAAGACATAACTACTTACATAATGATATGACACAGGCAAACTAAATTACCTTACAGAGGAATTTAAGTTACCTTAATGTGTTACCACATTGGAAAACTATAGAAAGCTATTCTCATTTTAACACCACATTAAGTAAAGACTGAAACAGAGGAATGATTTCTCTTGCTAATTTCATTAGCAGTTTTCTATTTCACAAGCATTTTTACTGAAAACTAAAGTTAATTAAAAATGCTACAGAGGTGTCTCAAATTGAGTATTAAAGTAGTAGCAAGTTGTACAGCAGTATCACAGAACTGCGAGGAATTTACTCTAGAAGTTAATTACTTCAGCTTGCTGTCCAATTCCCTATTGCAATGCAGTTCTCCTTTAACCTTCATTTTCTGCAGTTTTAAAAAGATGACACAATCACGACTTTGGCATGAAGAAACGTGTATAAGGATTGCAGAAGTAAGTTGTAACAAACAAGTTTATTCACTCTTTTTTATGATCACAACTGAGAAATTTGGAACACTAATTGAGATGAGACCCACTATGTTGTGCAGATCCAGACCAGGACAGGCTGAACAGCACAGTCTATGTTGTCTATAATTAGTCAACCCCTTTCCTTTTCCACCTTCACAGTTATGGTGCTAAGAACTTCTCCATTACTGAGCCCTTGCAACTAGTTTAGGATATACTGTACTCTTAAGTTAAGCCATTAATTCATGTCACATCATTCAGTTTGTTATCTGTAAAACATTGCTTGAAGAGAATAATTTGTACATATTTCTAGCTTTCACATAATTCACTCCTATGTATATTTAAAACATAGATAAATGAAACAATTCCTTTCCTTCCAACAGGTGAAATTAATTTCAGAAGTGATAAAAAGAATCAACTTCTTTGCATCCAAAGTTTACATTCATAAATGAGAACCTAACACGATATTACTTCAGATTATCAGGATTTTTCTGATAAAAACAACATCTAATGCTGTACTAATGTGAGTGTATTTACTACACTATACCAATTCAGTCTGGAATGGAAAACATCTGGAGCAAGACCAAAGTGAGCCGTATAGCAAGAGGAAACATTTGATAGGAAAATGAATGAACACAGAAGACCAACAAACCTTTAGCCATTTTACATGCAGCAAGTTGAGCACGTAAGAGACATTTACCATAATGTTATTCTCTTCAGGCTGAGACGTGTTTAATTGCTTAAGTGCATAGATAAGAGACAAAAGCAAGTTACAACACTGAATATAGCAGGTGAACAGATTATTGGCACTGCAAGTTTAAGCTAAGCAACACTGAATAGAATATAGATAAAATTGGTTAGATTTTTATTTTAAATACAGATCTAAGCTACTCCCATTCTACAGTAAGCATGGAAGAATGTAATTTCATTAAATATTTTTATAACAGGGGGAAAAAAAAAAAATCAAACGGATGCAATTTATCACTTCATCCTGTCAAAGAAATAAAAGTTTGCATCAGATCTCAATACACTTTGCTAACCTATCAGTTCAGCACTGTTTGTCAGAGAGCTTCATTCAGAAATAAGTGAGACAGTAGAAGATGAACCACTTGCATCACACCTATACACAGGTAGTTCTCATTTCTATATTGCAGAGGATAAAGTAGAGATGGTATTTTTCCACTTCTCTGGAAAATCTATAGTCCAATGCTTCTTCTGGCAAACCTCTGTTAAATGTAATTCAAACTGAAGTACAGGCAAGGTCGTGAGGTACTGGGCCTAGAGTTCCTTGCTCCACCAGCACTGAATTATTTGGTGCATCAAACTGTGAACTACTTGCTATACGAATACTTAAGACTGGTCAAGTAGAAGCAGCAACAGACAGTAATTTTGACCAAGTACCAAGCTCTGGATGATTACACTAGTGATGGAACTAAAACTCAAGTTTTTAATATTAAGATCAAGGGGAATAATTTCCTTATGGTCTTTCTATTGCTTTAGAAAGTAAGGTATGTACCTGCTACCACACACAAAGGAAGCTAATATTGAAAATATTTTTTTCTTTAAACTTAACTCTGAAGAAATCCAGTGAAGGAATAATTTACTATCCATTGCTTCCAAATTCCACTACGAGCTGACCAAAATCCAGCTCTGCTCTCCATTGTTAGTCTTACAAATTAAGGAAGCTTGAAAGTAGAGAAGTAACTTTTTTGCATAAAATTTACATAAAGGAAAATGCACGCATAGACTTAAAAAAATACATGCACACAGATGCTGAAGGAATACGGACAATTTAAATACACAGGGACAGTGTGCATGACATGCAGGACTAAGACATTGAAGCAGAACTGTCAAATAGAGATGATATGAGTTGTTCGGAAGTATCATCATCCCAAAGACGCGAGGTGCTTTGTCTACGAAGTTCGGTATCTGCACAAATAATGCTTCTCAGATCTTTCAGATCCATTCAGAAAAGCCAGCAAAATCTGACAGTCCTGTTTCTGCCTCTTCCTCACGCACACTGTCCCTGTGTTTTTAAATTGCCTGTATTACTTCAGCATCTGTGTGCAGGACCCCATTGCATTAACCGTTATAGGAAAAAAATCACTTCACTATCCATCATTAACTGCTGCACTTTTAGGAGTGTAGTCAAAAGGTAGCTATGAAAATACTATAAGCATACCCTGCTGAAACTGCAGACATTCAATTATCTATTCCTCCATGTAGAGGCATTTTAAGAGTTTAAGAAGCAAAAGCTTTTTGGTTTACAATAATTTTAATCTCCTTGAACAAGCATTTCTTGAGGGAATAAGAATGGTTAAGAGTCTCAACCTGTCTGGTAGTGTGAAATAGTAAACAACATAGAAAGAGCAAACTACAAATATTTTTGATACAGAGAAGTTATGTGTAGATAGGCTCATCAGCTGGAAGTAATTACACATATGCTTCAACACTTGTAGAGTTCAAATGTAAAACCTGACACCTGAATGACTTGTATTTACAACCATCTTGACAGACTGTAGCATGTCATTTTTGCCAGTATAGGCTCATCTAGTGTAGAACAAGGGAGGGACAAATAAGTTCAACTTGATGGACTATCTAAAAATAGAAATTGTTCATCAGCAATTTCCTTTAATTTCCTTGTGTTCCACTGAGACATTTCTTACAAATTATCCAGAAAAACAGCGAGGGTAAGCTAGGACTGGAAACATATCCAAGCAGTCAAGCTTATAAATACATGTAAGCTTGAAACTTATGAAGAAGTCAAAAAAATGCTACTTACTGCAGCTCGAGCTTCTGCAACTTTTGCCTTCTTCAATCTGGTTTTTGCTGCATCCAAATCTAGTCTTTTATTTTGTAACAGTTTCCGTTCTTTCTGAAAATGAGTTAGGTTAGTTTGTGAGAATGCATACACACAATCAAAAGCAAAAGCCTGTCACCTTGGAGATCTTTTTTTCCAAGAAGTATCACATAAAAAAAGGTTCTTCAGTTGAACAGAGGCAGAATTAGATCCTAACTAACTATTCTCACACATTTTATACTCAAGATACATATTTTTTTAATAGAACAATAGTTACAAAAAGCGAGATTCCAGAATTATTTTCATTTTACTTGGTCAAAAGAAAGGAAAATACACTGAAGGCACAAATCCTACCTGTGTTTTTCTACATTAGTTTGAGGAAAGCAATAATGCACAATTATCTACTACTTCACTTTGAAGATCTACAGTTACAATTGGTGTGAAATGCTGAAGAATGCACAAGTCAACTTACAGTAATAGTTTTGTAGTCTCCTTCAATAAAGTTTCTTAGAGGAGTGAGAAAGTTTATTGCAGAAGTTTGAATTAGTTCTCTGTCTGCTGTCCCAATTCGTTTCTGTGTTTCTCCACATTTAATGAGTGCATTTCCTGCAAAAGAAACAAACAAAAGAAAAAAATTAGTTTCATAGTGATTCAGGCAGGTGGTTATCAAAACAGGTTTCTACAGGCAGGAAATTTGAGGCCAGTAATTTGAAAGATAATGCAAAACCATCACAAGAGCTTGCAAAAGGAATCTAATTCAGCTACAATATCCCCCCCTCCAAAACAAAAAACCCCATACTCACCAAACACATACAACCAAGCACACAAACAGAACACACCCACACACCAAACCAAACCGTTTTTATTAATAAGTCACAGGTTCAGGCAAGATTTCAATGAGAACAGATATAGTATTGTAGAAGTGGCACTAACTATGGCGATTCCATTGTGAACACGTATTTTAGAACTGGATATCATACCTACTTATTTGAATTCAACAATGTCCTCCCCCACATTTTTATTTAGGTCAGGAGTAGTTAGTAGCAAAAGAAAAGCTCATTTAGCTACTGGAAGATAATGTGGTTTTCTTCACCCTCATCTACTCCAACTTCTAAATACTCATTTGTACATTAACTGAACAATCCCTTGAAATTTGGTTGCGAGTTAGGTATTGAACCGGAAGTTAGCGTATCAAGGATGTGGTTGTCATTCTTATATTTCAGGCTTATTATTATGAAAGGCTTAGTTAGGAAAGACACAAAGTTTTCAGAGAACTAAAATATTTTGTTACACCACATGAAAGCTAACAGCGTATCTACCATTATGCTAACACTTCATGTTACTTGCCTGATTTCTAAAAGTTCTGCAAGTTAAGGGAGAATGCTCCTGTAAGTACAACTCTATTTGATGTTAAAAAGCAAGACTTGAGGCTAATGATCAGAAGGAAGGGTACAGATAATAGCATAAAACCATGTGGAAGTGAGGAACAAAGCCTGGCATTATTGTTTCTCTATCCATAGGCCTTCTATAAAACATTTACTTTCAAGTGCACTTCCCTTCTTTTGAAGGGGAACACCATTATTTCCAGATAGAAAGAACTCAATTCTTCACAGAACAAAAGTTTTCCCTCCTACTGCAATTCTGAACAACTGAAGAAAGCTAACTATGACTCTGATTGCAGACTATATTATATATACATACATCTATGTATTATCTATGCATTTCAGCCAGTTAACAGCTAAATCTGTTATCATCAATTTTAAGTGTTGTAGAGAACACTAGAATTAGACTTTATAATTAACAACAGTGTAAAAACATTAGATACAACATTCCCAAACCTCCCGTCAGAGATAAATTTGCTGGAGAAGGAAGAAAACACAGGTTATGTTCAACACTCTCATCTTCAGCAAAATATTATATATTAAGAAAAGCAGAAATAATGTAAAGTTAGAGAGGCTTCTTACTACAGAAGGTAATTTTGGATAACACTTTCACTCCACACCACCAATAAAATGCATAAATGTTGTCAGATGTGCAAATGTGTTCCTATTATGAAGAACTAAATTCCAGAATTATTTGTTCTGGTGAGAAAATAATCTATTTGCAAAGATAGTTATCATTCCAATAGCAGGTTCTAGTTCTAGATTCAGACAGAAACCTCATCATTGATCTCCTAATGCTCCAAGTTCTACAGCAAGTCATCTCAGAATGATACAAAAACCATTGAACTGTTTTATGTAGAGGAAGACAAGCAAGTTTTTCTTAACAATGTAAAGTGATACCTGTACATTTTTCCCCCTTTTATTTCTGCCATAAGGTCACAAGACCTTATTTTTGCTTCTACTTACCATAAGCTGTTCCTGGGCCAAATTCATTCCCAGCATCAATCATATATTGGCCTAGTAACTCCGGATTGTTCATGCGACTTGGTGCTTTGCGGTCCAGCTTCTCATAGACAAATTCTTCTATTCTGGCATCTAAAAAATGTTTATTTGAAATAATCACTGTCGTTCAAAACACAAGTTAGAAATAGAAACAAAAAAAAAGTAAAAAGAATTCAAACTCCAGATGTTAAACTCAACATTAAGCGAACAACGCTAAGCTGAAGACACCGTTCTTGGAAACTGACGGTATCCCACGTTTGTCATGCTGTGTTCAAGGGTTTCTTAAAGGCACCTGTGAAAGAAAAACATTGTGCTTTTCTTCTTCCTTCTATCAGCATATTTATAGGTTTTCAAAATTTTGACAGAAGTCTTCACTGTAAGAGCATAATCGAACACTTCCCTCTAATAAAAAACAGTCTTTCTTTTCCCTGCTTCAGAAAAAAATGCTGAAAATTGTTCACTAGAGTTAGTAGTGTAGGAATTCAATTCAACAACTACTGTAGGTTACTTATTAAGATATTCTGAAAGTTTGGTAGCCCAAGAAATTATATTTTTTCTTTCCCACTCCCTCTTGCTTCCTTGAAATGCTCTGAAAAAAACCACTAAAGATATTAGGAAGTGCTTCATTTTGTATTCCCATCTTTCCTTAGTTCGAGCAACAAAATTACTACCAAAAAAACCCACCACATTGTAGTGATTATATTATCATTAATATCCTATCTATCATAATATTAATCCACAATGTTTCTTCAGTCAAAAACCTTCACAGACATAAATAGGGACACTTAATTACAATAGCAAACTCAGATACAACACCTGATTTCTCTGACCAATTGTTTTGACTTCATAACTATCTCATTTTTATACAGTCGGTATGAACTAATTTCCCCCTGCAATGGTACAGACAACCACAAAGAAGCTCTCCAATGAACAAACCCGCCATTTCGATGCAACCAAAAATAATACTATTGGAAAACTTTGATCAGCACTGGATTAAATAACTACTCTCTCATGAAGGTCACAAAAATTAACCTGACGCAGACAAACTTGGGTACCAGCGCATTTCTTGGTTCCAAGGGTGAACCGAAGAGGATCCAAATTAATTTCATTGTTTTTTTTCTTTACTCTATCCATAATATTTATTTTTGACTATATGACAAAAGAACCAAGAAGTAACCTAAAATCATTGGATTATTACATGGATCTGACCTAAAGATACAATTAAAAGTGTGATTGAAAGCAATTTTTCCTTCCCCAGACACGGTCACTCCACTAACAACACCCAAAAGCAGCTCTCTACAGAATGTGGTAGTTCTCCCAAGAGGGCTGCCAAACAGCTGAAGTTACATTCACAGATGAAGACCACTGCTTAACACGGAGTATTTTTAGCTATCAGAAAACTGACTGGTCAGCATAACCGAGGTACTATCATATACTCTCCTTCTACTGAATCTTCCTCACAGAGTTCTATCAGCCCTCAGTTAGTGAGACAATATTCTACTATTACAAGTTTCTGAAAAAGTCAATAGATACTACAAATCCTTAATTAAATGAACAAGACAATTATTTCCTCTGGCCTGGACAAAAGTAGAAATTTGAGCTGGATTATTCTATAAGTTCTATTACATCCTTCCCACAGCATTGGTTGTTTTGGGTTTTATGTCTGGTTTTTAACTTTTGCTTTCATGAAACTAAAAGATGCAAAAGACTTCCAAAATAGTACTTCAAAGACCAGCATTATAAAGATTTTATGTATTATGAATACTACAGCATGAATATGAGCACTAGAGAAGCGCTATCAGTGTATGATTTACCAGTACTAACGAATCCTAACTCAGGTTGTCACTACAAGGACAATATTTGTTTTCAGCGCAGAGGAAATAGTGTTACGAACCTAAAGGAGATTTAGATTTTTCTTTTCTTTTTTTTTTTTTTGCAATACTAGTTCATCCAGTCACTAGAGATCAGGTCTTGACTTGAAATCTAGATCAACTTCAGACTGACCAGAGTATGGAACCAATCCTGAAGAACTGTCTAAAGCTTTTCCTATTTGAAGGCTTAAGGAAGTACCAGCAACTGGTACAGCGTCTCCGATTCTCAGTATGTCGTCAAAATGCACTCTCCCTAACTCCAGCCTTAAAATTTTAAAACTGCTATATTTAGTCACAACTTACACAATACCTATTGCAGTAACTTTTACATTGGCAAATCTATTAATTCAAAAGTTGCAAACAGAAACATGAAGGACTCCTTACTTGGATTTGGCTGCAATAATACTTCTGTTTGCTTCATTATTTTTTCTGTCCACAATTTAGTGCATTCTGCTTTGCTGAGAAGGTTCTCCAGGTGAGCATCCAGTTCAGTCTTCTCTGCTTGACCAAGCTTTTCTTCTGTGAACTACAAGTTAGATGGACAGGTTGAAACCACTCAGTTAGTTCATAGAAATAATTTCCCAGAACAAGTTTAAGTCAGTAACTAGTCACCCATCTTAGTTGCAGATCATGTTTTCAAAGATATAACCATTATTCAGTCATCAATCAAAGCCTAAGGATAAATTTGAAAGTTGTTAAGATCAACACCAGAACCTTACTGTCAGGAAAAAAAAAAGAGCCGGAAGGTGTTAATCAGACCAAGATGAGAAGGGCAATTTACAATATTGTGAAGAAATCCTCTGCTCTACTTGGTACTGAGAGTTCACCGGAAGCATTTTGTCCAATTTTGCACAGTACACTTCGAAATATGAGCCAAAAGCAAAGAGAGTCCAGAGGTAACAATTAAAAGACTACTTTAATCTTGAATATTTGTAACTAAGTTTGACCTTTCTCCCATAGTAAAATCTGAAGACATGAAAGATTCTTATTGCAGCTACCTTTAATGTGTTTGAAAAGTATCCTGTCCACAGCAAACAGTCCAAAAAGCAGTGAGTTTAAACTTCAGCATGAAGATTTAAATTAGAATTAGACATTAGAGACAGGTTTTAAAGCAAGATTTAAAGCTAAAATAGTCTTCCCGGGGAAGTTGTGGAATATCTGTCTTTGGGAGCAAGGGGTGTTGTGCTTTTTAGAATAGGAGAAAACATTCGATGGACTGTTTTGATATAACAAATCCTGTTATGCTTAAATAAACAGTGAGATGACCTCTGCTGTTCTCTTCCATGATGTGTTTTCAGGGACAATGAAATGTAATATAACTCCATTTAGCTAAATAAATGCAGCAGATATTTAATTCCTGCCAACTCTTACTAATCCACAAGCAGTTTGTACTTCAATCCCATTTCTACAGAAGCACGGGAAGCCACACGTTTCACACCAGGGAACCAAGCGAAACCGGAACTGAGGGTTTTGCCTACCTCTTTTCAGAACAGTTCCTCATCACAATGATGATCTCATCACTCGACAGCCTATTCAAAGTCAGGCGTTTTCAGAAGAACCTGGCTTATGACTAAATCCCTAACAAGCTTACCAATTAGGAACATAATAGGACTGGAAGCATTTCTGACTGTCAAACTTCATTCCTAACAAGTTCTTTGGTGGGATATTTAAACTTGCAGTAAGAAACAAGAATACAATACAAGTAAATTGCATTCTACAAGTTTGTTTTGATTTTCACCACATGTAGAATAAAATTAACTTTGATAGTATCCACGTCTAGAAAAATGCTGCAGCATTTGCAGATCTACATAAAAGCAAACTGCCTTCATGAGAAAGTTCAGTTGCAGTATAAGGAAGAACAGAATTTATTTATGGATGTATTACTACTACTGTTTAAAAGGTTCTTTAAAAAGATGGCAGGTAATGCCAGTTGTTCATAAAGACTTTGTACAGATTCATTACAATACAATACTAATGAGTTTGCAATTATTTCTTACTTACTACAGAGAAGAGCATTTGTATATAAAATGGGATTTCCTATTTGTATTTCCATAAATCTTCTCAGCAATATGAAGATTGCTTAGTGAAGATTGCTAGATTTCACGTACACACTTAAAGGAAAAACTTAACTTCAGCAATACTGAGCAGCCTGGTAAATAGTACTCTGACAGAAGTATGGTTTCCAGCATCAATGTTATGCAACATCTGCCTCTCTGATTTCCCATCTTGGTCACCCAAAACCTAGATTTGAACTGGTCTTTCTGTTTTATGCCCTTTTTCAGACATCACTCCATCCCTTCAGGATAAGAACAAAATAAGGAAGGTGGTGCTATGAATCAAGAATTTTTCTTCTGCTTAGAAAAAGTATTCCAGGATAAGTGGATACTAATGATTTTCTATTTTGATTAGAGCTCTGAAAGTTTTGTTTTCATTTTTATTAATGCTTAAGACATGCCATACAGAGAGAATGTAAGCTGGAACAAATCACATCAGTAAGCAGTCTAATCCATCTCTATTAAATTCAAAATACATATACAAGTTGCCTGAATGTGACCAGCTCACAGAAAAGGAAATTGTATTGGTTTGTATATGACTGGGTTATCACAGCCCAACTGACATTCAAGTCTGCACTGCAAAATTACTAGGAGGAGAAATTACATTAAGATAAGCCTCTAACTTCAAGCAAAAATCACAAATAATAAAAGTATTTCTGCTGCCAAAGAGTAAAAGCTCAGCTCAGCTCATTGACCGCTACACAGGCAGCTCGTCAATCACACAGCCTGGCGAGAGGCAGGACTCACATTCCTATCACTGCACTCTAGGGCATTATTTATTTCACCTCAAACACCACTAACTATAACCATTTGCTACTTTGTTCCACAAATTGCAACTACTATAAGACTGACAGAGAACAACTCCTTCAAGCATTTTCTGCCTGCCAGACAGACGGGTAGGCTTTGGATGAAGATGGCCAGTAGGCTTGATTCTTCTGCAGATTACTATCTAGACTATGTCACTCTGAACACAGTATAATCTCATCCACAGAACAGGTTTCCTGGAACACAAATATCAGGTGGTTGAGGTTAAACCAGCACCCAACCCCCTTGTAAGAGAAAAGTCCGATAAGCCTGTGAAATCTAACAAGACGTTCACCATCTTCAAGTTGAAACGGAAATTTTAAGTGTTTTTTGTACACAGTATTTTATGCTGCTGAATTGTTTCATAAGGTTTGGTGGGGGTGGGTTTTTTGTTGTTGTTTCTAATATCCCAAACCAACTAGTGTCAGGTCATATCACATTACGTTTATATTGAGTTTAACTCAATATAAAGAATTGTGATTTTTAAAGGAGGACACAAAATTTACATCCATCTACCTTAACTTAAAAATCCCAGGAGAAGCAACAGTAGCACACAGAACATGAGTTACTCAGTTTATAATAACATGTTAGGGATTTGCTCCTCCCCCTCAATGGCTTCATTAAACTTCTCGTTTTTAAGGAGAGTGGCAGCAGCTGGTAGAGCAAAATTATTACTTCCACATTTCCACTGAATTTCAGTTTAGATTAAGCAGATAACTGAAGCTATTCAGATGTCAATGAACAATGCAGATAGAGCATACTGGAGTAAACTACAGCACACATCACCTCCAAAGCATGACACACTGTAAAAACCTACATGAGATTTAAATGAAAAAGTCAAGATCAGAGAGACGAAATCACAAGGTTCCGTCACGGGATCTTACAATGAAGGGTAAACTGCATCTCCTTTTTTCCTTCTCCAGCAAGAAAAGGGAAAGGGGTGGAGGCTGGAAAGGAAGAGATGGTCTGAGAAGCATGTAGACCTGGAAGAAGCCGAGGACAGGGGGGAGTCATGGAAAGACCTCCATCACAAAGAGAAGCCGGCGACTGCTTTAAGTTCATTTAAATTTGAACAACAATGCTTTCTGACAAGTTTGCATTTTCAGAGCTCTGCTGTGCTGCTGATCATTGGTTCTGCCTGAACATTCAGGGCAATACATCAGACCAGATAACAGCTTTAATCCCGTTCCAAACCTGACTGTGACCCAGCGAGAACCCATGAGAAACCGAAGTGGATTACTATGTGCTGCCTGGATGTCCACCTCCCTACAGGAAATCTGTTCAGGTTTGATTATATAAAGAAAGGAGATTACAGCTGAAGACAACAGCTACAGAACAAAAGCCAATAACGTGAAGAAAGGGGAAGGCCGATTCAGAAACAATGATTCTCAAACAAGCTCAGAAACGGTATTAAAGAGCCTAAGCAGATATTTTCACGTGTCACATCAGAGCTTGAATTTTACCGATCAGGCAAAGGAATACATTTCTAGCGGCCAGCTTATTTCAGGCAAGACAGACCTTTGTCCTTTCCACCCATAAAGTCCGTCCGTATCAGCTGATGACTGCTCAGCTCGGCCCTCCCCAGTCGCCGTCTCCCCTCTTTAGCTGTCCCGACCTCGGGCTGCCTCA
>NW_010412734.1:18200-27729 GCF_000710305.1 Buceros rhinoceros silvestris | reverse complement strand
TTATAATATTGGTGTTAAAATAAAATACACCAATACTAGCTGATATGACCAGACAATCAGCCATTTATTGAAGTGTGCTAGCAACAGTTTCACAAATTATTTTTTGAACCAGCAAACCAAGCAATTGGTTGAAAATTCCAAAAGCAGGGAAAGCCATTGGTAAGTCTCAAAGCAAGGGCTGCACTACGGGCACCAGTTAAAAATTTCTGAATACCAGCATTTCCTTCCTGACAAGGTAGACATTGTATGATCATAAGACAATTCATGGTTTATAATCACAAAATGCTTTTTCCCACCCTTCTTTCCTTAAAATAAAATGTTATAAAAATTATTACATAATTGATAAGTCATAATTACTACATACTTACAATTAAAAAAACCCCAAACCATGGTGTTTACTACTTTTCCTAAGACAATCATCCAGTCTATGCTACCCCCTTAACTAACCATTCTACACAGAGAATGATGTTGCTTTTACACAGGCTTATCTTTCCAATCAATAATTCTTTTTGTTTCCTCTAACAGTGAATTTGAGACTCCTGAATTACCCTCCTCAGCTCTGACTTGTCCTTAAAGGGGTACTGGTGATCTGCCTGTGTCCCAGACTCACGACAAAAATTTCGCATGATACATTGAAAAGTTCAGTTTGATACACACACGATAGCCACAATACAAAATTACTACCCTATTAAAATAAAACCCTTCAGACTCTTCCTGCCTATAAATATGTAGGTGTAATTTCTTCTTATCCACCAAGAGATGCTACACTGAGAGCTGTCATTTAAGTACGTCAGGAGCTGCCACTACTGATCAATTACATCCAGCAGGATTATGCTGCAACATCTTAGAAAGGATTCAAAAGCCCATATAATCAATGTTTGCTAGAGGAGTACGATGAGAGTTGAACCACTACGATGGAGAGTATTTTCTGGGATGTTCTCAATGTGAACAGGTGATAAACCTTAGGTTTTGCATGTTATCACAGTGTAGTTGCAGAAATTTCACAGTACCATGCAGTTACAAAAAGAAAAGCTCAAAATGCTTTGGAACTGCTAAATTTCAGGAGAGAACATTTTTTTCAAAAAAACCCTTAAGTCTCCTTCTTAGTAGTTCTGAAAATTGGCAAACCATACAAGTAAGAATAATATACCAATGCTGTCCAGGCAATCAAAATACTGGCAAATTTCCATAAAGATGCAGTTTGATGAATAGCACTTCTTCACAGAAGGGCTCTGAAAGCTTGAC
Source organism: Buceros rhinoceros silvestris (assembly GCF_000710305.1). NCBI lineage: Eukaryota > Metazoa > Chordata > Aves > Bucerotiformes > Bucerotidae > Buceros > Buceros rhinoceros. The sequence continues at coordinate 26,484 of NW_010412734.1, read as the reverse complement.
TTTAAAACACCTAGAAATACAAATTTCATAAATCCCAAGAGCATAATGTTTCAGAAGATTAAATCAAGCACTGTCTTCAGCCTCTGGTGTGAATGTTAAAAAAGGAAGAACTATATTCAGTTTTACTAAGTTAAATATTTCCATTCTTCTGAGAGCAATGAGAAATATGAAAAGTAAGATGAAATGAAGTTTTTATTCCTAGAGTAACAACTTCAATTTCTACTTGATAATTAGCACAAAAACATTCCAACTGCTTGTCAAGAAAATAAATTCTAAAAAAAGAGTAAGAAATGGCTTATGGAATGTAAATTATTCCACCCAGTTTACCAAAACTAACAATCTGACCTATTCTAGATTTGTCCAGGAAGAGAAAAGCCTGTACGCGGAATTTCATTCTGTACCAATCGCTCTTCAATTTTAGAAGTCAATGCCATCCTTGGACATTCCATTCATAAGAAATCACTTGCCCTAAGATAATTTCAATTATCTGGGAACCACCTGGCTGGGGAAAAACAAAAGCATGAATATTGCTTCTATATAAGCTTATCATATCACGCTTCTGTAAGTTTAGAATTAAATGAATCTTGAATTCTTTACCCCAGCAAAGATACCTAAATCCTTTTACAATCTTTTGCCTTAAAGAACAGTTTATATAATTCCAACTTATGAGCATATGGAACTGTGTTACTTTTTAAGAGACAGTGAAATACCTTTCAGTAATACAGCAGGTCGCTAATTAATAGTGGTATTACAAATCCACCCAACAGCAATAAACTACTTCTATTGTGTCACTAACAATATGAATGATGGCTCTAGTAGCTCCAATCAAGTTTGCCCAATTCAGAATAGAATTTATAGACTTTTGAGGATTTTCAAAACTTCTGAAACTCTTTCAGAGCTCCTCATGCACCTCACAATGGCTCACAAAGAGAAATATTAGAGGCAATAATAGCAATTTCCTGAATGATTCATCATATTTTTTCAATTAAAATCCCCCTCTGCTCTTACTGATCATGCTAATTTGAGTTTAGACACCTCCAAATCTTTCCTGAGCTCACCTACCACCAATTGAAAAAAAAGAGCCTTGCAAAACATTTATAGCATTGTCCTCCCAATGCCTCATCTAAGAAAGCTGCTACCATAGCAACTGAGCTTCCTTAGAGCAAAGTAGATTTCCTTGCTGAGAAAAAAAGCTTAATAGATCCATGTTTTTCAGTCACTACAGGTGACTTGTTAAAGACAACCAATAGAATCTATTGCATTTTTGAAGCATATAGTTGTAAAGGGCGTTTGTACTAAAAAGATGGTGAATCCCGTATTCGAATACATCTGTGAATTCCACTGACACTCGTGATTAAAATAAACCACATTTATGTTCCTTTCCATGACAAATGCCATAATCAACATTGTCCTTTTTTTTTTTTCCACTTGAAATTTAGTGGGGTTTTTTCTGATCAGTCATAGACTGGGAGCAACCAGCACACCCAGGTCCTGTCTCAATTGCAGGGATCCATCAACAGTCCACTCAACGGTGGACTGCATTCTTCAGCTCTTCCATATTTAACAGCTTTATTTAATCTTGCATTCATTGGTATTCTTTTATGGTAACTATTGTTTCATGTTTTTCCTTCAGACAAAGTAAGAAAACTTTTGCAATAGACAACTCTCAAATTAGCACAGGAACAAACGGGAAGTTAGGGAAGAGTTCTTAGATTGAGTCATGGTTTCTGCAGAGATAAGAATTGCTACAAAACTCTGCCTTAAATTCTAGGTGTTAAATTAGTGGTGATGGCCATACAGATGACACGATTTAGTTCCTTCATTAGAATAAGGGATACAATTCCGAAGAAGACTAGAGTTCTCCCATACTTACATTTGACACGAAACATATTTTGCAAACCTGTAAAAAGTTGCAAAACTGCAACTTGTTTGGATCAGTTTTCACAAAAAAGTTTTTTCTAACATAATTAAACTCAAGCAGTGATCTGGAAGTCAGAGCTGGTTTAGATTTCATTACTATTACCAAATTCTTCAAATGTAAGTCAAATTATTTTGAAGATACACGCATATGAAGTGGATCCAATTACTACGAAGAACTTCACTACACATAAAACTATTTTTCAACGTACAAAGTTTTCTTTCGAGGTGTCCTCACCCTGGAAACACATGACAACGTCTTTATCTAAACCACATGCAGGAAATGAGGAGTCCCTAGAAAAGCAAACTATTTGTTCTGACCACACAGGTTTGCAGATTCCTGGGAGACACTATGCTTACAAACTTGTCTACAACTGATACTTCTTTGAAGGGGCTGTGAAGGAGGCAAATCACACTCCTTTGTTCAGTTCAGTATCTCTAGATATGTCTCTGGGTGATGTTGGAAATGTAACGCAGAGCAAAAAGTTAACTTTTTACTGCAGTCATGGAAACTAGTTAATAAAGATGAAAAATAAAACAGTAATTATTCTCTACATTATATCTGACACGCACCATGGTTATTCCTATCAGTCAGGCAATGACTGAGAATTTTTAAGTGTCTTTAGGTTCTGAATTGAGAAACCAGCTTATGCTGTGACCCCATCTTCTCGGTGCTGCCTTTAAAGCCAATTCTAAAGCACATTGTGGGGTGGTGGGTAGAGAAGCAGCCACCTACATTGCCTCTATTTCCATTTGTTAAAGGCAGGATTCTCCTTTCTTATATTTGCCCTTTAAAAAGTCGATTTCCTAGTTCTTTTACCCAACAGGAATATACTGGAACTATACACAGTTCCAGTTCTTTGCAATCTTTTTTCATATCAAAGGGCTTCAACAACTCACATTCCTATCCCCCGTTTTGTGGATATTAGGCTTTGCAATCTAATTGAATGCCTAGCATGTGTTAGCACCAGTTTAAAGTAAATGGAAAACACAGAGGTCGTCTGTATAAGGAAAGATTAAGCAGCTGAAATACAGTAGCCATTACAACACCCTATACATCTCGATTCGTTATCACTGTATACACAGCTCTTCAAACACACCCTTTTAGCTTTATATATAAACCACTTCAGACACTAATAACCAAGTACTTGCACTTAGAACCCTTTATCAACTCATCTCCTACCAGCTGACAGTATAATACGTTATTTAGAATCAGATCTACCTAAACAGACATTGTGATTTCTGAAAACTGATTGCAGCTGTCTGATCTTATGCTACCTAGTTCTAGCAGAAACTGCGTAACAAGCCACGTTAACGACTAACAGTACCATGAAATGTTGCTATTGTGGGTTCTAACAGACACGTGGTGACAAACGAAAATGTAACTCCACCTGCCTGTGCTATGAACAGCATCACCACCTCTCAGACAGCAATATTCGACACATGAACCAGCTCTCAAGCTACGCAGATTTAAATCTGGAGTATTTACTTCACCAGTGGGATGCACTAGGTGTAAATGGCACTATGGACCTGAACTACTTCCAGATTTAAAATTCACTGAGGCATTTACATGACACCTTTAAGGTTATCACCAAATGTTTCTTGTTCTTTGTTTCAGCACCTGCTATCTTTACTTCTACAGCAGAGAGGGAATGGAGCAGGTAAATAAATAATATTCAATCTCAAGTCATCCTTTTCCCTCACCACCTCCTCCTGTTTTTCCCATGCACTTTTCTGATACCTCATACACTCCATTCCTCTCCCTTATTTAATGAAATATAATTACAGACCTGGGAAGGAATAAGGGAAAAATCTTAAGAGTTAAGTGGAACACACAGTGATTTGGTAAAGATCAGCTGAAAGAATTTCACATGGAGGAACCACAAGTTACATGGCCATTTAATGCCTGGCATTACTTCACTGTGTTCAGTGTCTCCTTCACATTATTTCTGCCTTTGTTAGGCAAACAAACTAGAAATTAATAAAAACAATTCTGGGTTTAGGATTGGCTAATTATAGACATTTCATCCTGGGAACCTCTCATGCCAAATTTTACCATGCACAGGTCTTTGCTTTGTAACCATTAGCATCGAGGTGTCCGGTACATCATGCATAGCTTTCATGCAAATGTTGAGGAGGAAAAGTAGATTTATGTCACTTTCCCTGCTCCAAACAATTATATTGCAAGACAACCGTATGTTCATTCAAAGAGATATCTTATGAAAGGTCTACTTTGAAGTATATCAATGCATAAATGTCTCAGAGGACTATTATACAGATAGGAACTTATTAACACGTTTCGCTTCTTCCATCATCTTTCCTATAATTTGAATCTCACAATAAGGAGGAGATGGTAATGGTTTTATTTGTATGGTACAACAGTAATGAAAAGATCTTTTTACTGAGCCTGAGCAGATTAGCTCCATGGGAGCAGTGGAAGACTCGAGTGCTGCTTGTGCCATGCCTGAATGGTTACGTAGCTCTTGCTCCATGTCACAGGGGGCCTCCATGCTAGGCTTGAGAATGCATGCCAAACTTCCTGTGTTTTCAGAAACGGTTAGAAACAGGATAAAAGGAGAAGATAGATAAACCAGGATTATCTTAAGGTTCAGATCCACATTATATCACATATAGACCACAGCACCTACAGCTGCAGAAACACTTCTTTGTCACTTTTCATCATTTGTAGCCAGGACAACAGCAGCCTAACTACACAGCGTATCAGTGAGACAGCACTCTAGCAAACTTGACTCAGAGGAGTGACAGTGAAGAGAGGCGGCTAAAAAGAAGTTGTCACTGTAACTGATAAGGAAATAACCTAAAGATTGATGAAAATTTTATCAGAGCGGAGGAATGTGGATAAATGTTGGAGAGGTTTTGCATAATTTTTAGTAGGAAAATAACACGATTTAATGACAACTTGAAGGTAAAAATGAAGAGGGGCTCAAAAATCGTATTGCACAAAAATTGCATTGTTTAAGTGACAATACCTGTTAAAATATGAGACAGGCAGTACTTTTTAACTGCAAACATGCAATTCTTGACAAATCACATTGTTGTGTAATGTACTGTTAGGGACTGAGAGAGAACATTACTGAGAAAAGATAGCATAAGGTAAATGCCAGCAACAAAATGTTTCTCAACAGGATGAACCAACCACTGAACCGTACATTTAACAAAATGACATGGACCATCACCCTGCAGCATCTGCTGTTCAACAGCTTTAGTCAGGTTTGGAAGAGAGGTCTTTTTAGCCAATTATTTATTATATGTTAATATGGAGCTCTATGAATTGAAACAGATCCCTGAACTTGTTTGTACTATTTAATTATTCTTCATATAAGCCACTGCCAATTACTACTGTATTCATAAAACATGTCCAAGTGGTGCTTGGATTTCGCTTTAATCTGTGTCACTTAAAGCAGAAAATGTATCAAGGAACTCCTAAAGATACAATGTACCTTACTGCTCTTTACCTAAAACCCAAACCTCATAAATGTCATAATTTTCTGGAGTTGACCAAAGTGCTGTCAATCATTTAAATTTAATAGGCTCATATAGTCTCAATTTAATCCAAATTTTAATCTGAATGCAATGTTGAGTAAGTATTCTTGAACATCTTCCAATATATAGATTCTTATTTATAATAAATGCTTCCAGTTGTGGTACTATTCAAGTGTAGTTACTGACACAAATTCTAAATCATCAGTGGCACTGGGGCAAATAAAGTAAGCTGCACCAGTTTTAGTCAGTACTATCTGTGGACCACTTCTGAGGATTTTTTTTTTTAAGTCACGTTCACAGATCTGGCTGCAACAGCATTTATTTGAAAAGGAGATTGAGAAGCATATATGAGCAATCCATCTTTAAGAAGTCTGTGGATCCAAATTGCCTTCAAAGACAACAAAGAAACGTGCAGTCATCTTTTTATGTACAACAGTGTAGCTTCACCATTGCTGCTTTACTTCCTAAAATTATCTCACTTTTTTGTCCATTATAAAAAGCATCTAGTAGACGTGGCTTCCACTCTCCCAATACCATAAAAACTATGTTCTCTTCCAAACACAAACAAAACACAGTTTTTCTGCCAAGATGACGGGAGATAAGGGTAGAATAAGTATTCTCTAGTCCTCCTCAATCAAGACAATTCAGAATATTAAAAGAAAGAAACACCACGCAATTCAAATGCATAACCATTCCCGAATTTCCATAAAGTAAAAAGCAAAATGAAAGAATGACTACACAAGGTGTATACATCTTCTATCCCTGTATTTAACTGAACCACAACAGACTTTGAAAGCTTTCAAAAAGTATTTAATACTCTGCTTTCATATTTACCAACACATTTCTATGCAGCTCTTTATGCAGAGGTTGGGGGTTTTTTGTTGATTTTGGGGGCGGTGGGAGGGGCGGGCCGGGAGAGGCAGGTTTACTTTGGACTTTTTGGTGGCCTTTTTTTTTTTAAAGAATCCAGGTTCTTAAGGTGTATTTCCAGAACACCATCTGTCATCCTAAAGCGAAACCTGAAGATAAAAAAACTCTACTGCAAAACCCTCAGAACTGAAGAGAGGCAAGCAGCACCCGTACATAAACACCTGAACAGAATAAAATGTTTTTGATGTGAACGGGATCGTACCTGCTTCCCTAGACAATAAAAAAAGAAGATCTCAACATTCACATTCACAATTGTTTTCACTGCATTTTTCTATGGGTCAGACTGTACAGCATCTGGTGCATCTTCTGCTTTAGCAGGAGTCAGAGATAATCAATACAACAGTTTCACAGACAAAACAGAATCTCCTCAGAATACCTTTTAATCTACTAGATAGGATACTCTCAAAGAGGAAGCTCCTGTTCCAAACTAAGCACCAAATTGGGCAAAAAGGAGTTTCTCCTTCTTTCATCTTTGCTGAGTCCAAATCACAAACTCGGGGGAGTGGCTGTTAATTTGAATAATTCCTTAAGGCTGCCGGTCAGTGAGACCTGTGTACTGAGTAGAAAAACATAGATGTTAAACACCACCTTCTTATGGATCGTTTTTCACCTGTGTTTTTCCCTAGTTTTGTCATCTCAGCTTGCATACATGTTACACTACTTTCTTTGTAAAACAAGTACAATTCGGTTATTTGTTACTTGAAATTCATACAGCTAAAACAAAACTCAGGCCTGTGATTTTTTAAAGATTAAAAAATTCATTTTTAAGGGTTAACCTGTTTAAAAGCAAAGACTAGCAGTTTCTTTTTTCTTTTATTTTGCTTTCTTTATATTAAATTTAACAGTACCTGAAAGAACAGCTATGGTTAAAAATCACTTTAAAACAGGGGTGATGACAACTGCTGTAGTACTGATGATGTTAAGAATGCAAACGTCCTTCAGATTTTGTCCTTCAAGGTTTTCTATTTCTGTACTGCAGCTGACACCTTCACTTTCCATTATTACCACGTAAACAGAGACCCGTAAGCTGAAGGCTGCATGAAGTTAGGTTTACATTCAAAAATAATCATTTCTTCTTTGTCTTAAGAAGAAAGAGATGCTAGTAATACCTGCTTCAGCTGTCACTAGGACAACGGGAAACAGAATGGTAGGTAAAATAACCCTTTCACAACACTCTCAAAAAGCCGTAAACAGTAGACTGAATCTCATAAATACACTAGATTTGCATCCTGATAAATGTATTTGCCTGATTAGAGTCTCCCCACAACTAAATTCTAATTACCCTGTTTTGAAGTAATCAATTATTATCTGCACTTTTAATTCAATTATTGGCTTCTTCTCTCCAACAATTTATTCCCCTGCCCATTTCCTCTTTCCTTCTTTTAACAGCTTACATCATCCTCAGCAGTTTTATTCTTCCCACGCACATTTTTCTTTCTTCCAACCTCTTCTGCCACCAGACAAGGCTCCTCCCACCAATGGCTGTTTCCTTATCAACTTCCATTCTAGAATTTAATTCTACATCTACCCCAAATATCCACATCCTATACTGTCCCCAACATGTAAAATTTAGTTTCAGAAGCCTATACAGACACACTACTGCCCAATTTTCCATATTCTTCATCCCATTCCCAGCTACACACGTATAGTTATTTAACATTTCCCAAAAGTATATGTAGTCAAAAGAAGTTCCAAGCAAATAAAAACAAAATGGACAAAGAGCCAGGGTTCAAATCCTGAAAACAGCAGCACAGTTGCAGAAAAAAATTGTTCATGTGCCTTTTTATTTATATATGTGTTTCAAAGTTTAGAACAGACTATACTAGAGACCGATATTTTACTTCGTAGATACTGCATTTGAGTGTTCAGGACAATTTCATTCTGATAAAATAGTACTAGATCTTCATGCATTCACACACAGAAAAAAGCCAAC
>NW_010412734.1:4567-18099 GCF_000710305.1 Buceros rhinoceros silvestris | reverse complement strand
CCAGGTCAGAATTACCCACAGTAAATGGTGAACTATATGTTAGCAGAGAGTATACGTTTCCAAAGACCTTATCTGCAAAAGTTATACTTTTTTCTATTAGTCTTTAAGTGAATATACAATATATAGAAAAGGCAGAGCAGGTACATTTCACCTGTACTCTAAGGCACGTAATGCTGGTACTACCTACATCTCTAATACGATATTTGCATCTGCATTCAAGATCTTGCCTGAGAAGTCAGACTTGAAGTTCTTTAGCTAATAAAACAAGGTTAAGTAAATTGAACAGAAAACAGATAATAACATTACATAAGCTCTCAGTTTTAAGCAAGAGTGTATTATTCTCAGCCTTCCAAGCCACACCAGCATACACATTTGTCACTGCTTCGTTACATCCTTCACAATCCTACAAGCTGAAATAAACGTTTGTTTCTGACTTTTAACTTCCAACCAGGTAATAGTGTCAGATCATACAACTTAACGAACTGCAACCCTCCACTACTCTTCAACATGTTATACATTTTCCAAGTATCTTATTACGGTGATACAAGGGACATAGCCCTCTCTCTCTTTGACGTTAGCACTCCACAGTCATTCGGACAGCTGGAAGACAGGACAACTTCGTTAAAATGCATCAATTTTCAAAATTAGCAGCTAAAAAATACTTTATTTTACAGTAATTCTTCTGAGAGGACTACTTGTAGCACGAAACAGATTGCATAGGTTTTTTTTTTGCTTCAAGTTTTTATGTTACTATTTTTTGTTTGAAGATTAACCAACTGAAGCAGAACAGTGTAGTAATATTATACTATAATAAGAAAACTGCAACTACATCTATTTCATTTTAAGGCTAATACCTGGAACAAGTGGGGAACTGTCTCTTCTGACTGAATAACCCAAGAGAACCTAAAAACCCTTAAGATGAACAATAAAGGTATCTCTTTTTGCCAGCACGTTCAGATGCTGGGGCAGACTAGAAAAATTTGAACACAAACATTTTCATGACAAAATCGTTTCTCAAAATACTCCTTCCCATAATCTCCTGCAATTAACTCTTCCTTCTCTTAATAAAAAGGGGTGATATTTTTTCATAAGGCAAAATGCTAAATTTAAAGTCACAGTCCCGATATTGATTATGAAATACCAGAAAAGATTATTCCTCCACTAACAGTTGCTGTATTACACTTAAAATCAATTCTATCCCATTTTACCAACTTTACAGCAGATTGCTACCTAAACAGTTGATGTCTAAAAATAAGACTTAAATTCTGCATTCACCTGTAGGGAAGGTAGTAAAGACAGCTACAGCTAAAATATTTTGGAAATACACTGCAGATGCATTTTCATTGTTTTCTGAGTTCTGAAGAAATTACATAGTCCTGCAGAGACTATAAAAGGCTATTTCAGATGCAATATGAGAAAACAAGCTTATGTAAAAAAGAAAAAAAAAGTGATGACAGAAGGGAAACCAGGAAGGATAAGGAAGAAAACTGATACTAGTTTTTACAATAAAACCCCATATGCTTCTGTTTGTAGCAATTTATTCTCTATTTTAAAAACTGGTTGAACTCCTCTGCTCTTAAACTCTGTGCCATGCTTAGTATTGAAAGCTGCGTCAGATGGAGTGGATGACCCAAACACCACATCATTGGCTAGGTCCCTCAGTTAATAAATGATGAAAACCTAACATAATTAGGAAGGGAACCAGCTGCTTCACCTGAATCATTTGTATCCTTCAGATGTGTAAAAATCAGTGCACCTGGCGGCTGTAGTTCATATGAAAACTGCTGCTTACTGACTTCAAAAGCTTCAGCTTTGTGACTTCTGCACTTTTCTTTAAAAAGTGGATTTGACAGATACAAAACAGTGGGAAGAGACAACATTAGTACCCACAGAAGCAATTTCTTAGATTCCATCATATTCTTGATAGATAAACTACAATATATCTCCTTCAAGTTGTCTTTTTTTTTTTTTACTTTCAAAATCAGTCATACTTTCATCTGGTTGCTACAAACCAAATTAAGGTAATTTTAGATAATACAACCTTAGGGTGAGAAAACATGCTATTGCAAATCCCGCTGGGCAACAAAAACAGTGAAATGGGGTAAAAACTGCTGCTTGTAAATTCTGTAAACAGACACTCCAAAATGCAATTAAAAATACCATAAGCTCTACAAGTGTTGAAGAAATTACTTGCTCACTTGGGACTCCGCTTCCTGTTGTTTCAATATTACTTTGAGAAACTTTTGATATAAAAGCTATGTGTTTCAAATCTGTATTTAGAAAGGCAGAGGAGACCCAGATACAGGAACTGGATTCTGGAACTGGATTCAGGAGTGCACGGATTGGGGTCAAAGGTAGACCACATGGAGTCCTCCTCGGACACCAGCCACTGAAGAAGAAAGAGAGAGAGTTGACCCTTGTGATCCCTCAGCTTTATACGGACTATGATGTCTATGGGATGGGACACCTTGTTGGTCAGTTCAGGATCACCCGTCCTGTCCGCTCCTCCCCGCAGGTGCAGCCTCTCACTTGCTGCACCCCCACCGTGGCACACAGGATTGAGCAGTGACCTTGGTCTGCACTGGAGCAAGAATAAGCCAGAGCCTTTCTGCACCCCAGTCCCTGGCAGTAACTGGAAATGTCACATGTTACCACTGCTAGAGGCAGACACTGTCTGCAGAAATACACCTGCAGAGGTGTTAACTTCAGAAAGTGCCGTCACTTAGAAGAGACTGAGCTGAAAAGTGAAATCACTGCCAATTCTTCACTGCCAACGTATCACATATGGCACCTGTAGTAAAATCTATACTTAAACACTGGCAACTACTTCCCATATAGGATCCTGCTTCAGCTGCTTGAAACTTTCTATCTATTAACCAGTTAAGCTGAAATTCTCCATGTTAGATGACTGGTTTTATAGCTGCTTGCTTTTGATTCAGTAAATCATTTCAAACTGCTTTTGAATGAAGCTGAAACAAATGTTTGTTTTGTTTATTACCCCCACAGTAAGCTTCCCACAGGAAGCCTACAACCCCTGCGTGCCTTGGAATCAGACAAGGAGGGATTTGAGAGCATACCATCATGACGTCAAGTAATACTCTACTAGCCAGCCAAAACTGATTATGCCTGAGCTTTTGAAAAACTGTGTTTCACACAAACTCAATACAACCTTGTTTGAATCAGGCATTTAAATTCTTCAGATGTTCTATGTGTCATGAGACATAATTCAATCCACAGCTGCCACAGCCTGAATTTCTTTTCTCTCACTCCTTCAGAACGCTTTCAGGTTTCATTATGGTGCAAAGAAAAGAAACCGAGAGCAAAGAAAATTTCACTTAGTTGCATTGCACTACTCCAGTGGGCACCAAAACTGCAAGGAGAAGAAAAGTAAGTCTAACTGGAAGCAAAACAATACGAGGAGGTGGATGTAGAAAGGAAACCAGAAAGGAGACACGAAAGAAAAAATTCAGACAGGCTTAACATAGATGCAGAAGGGTCCGAATGGATGGTTGAACGTATCAGTAGCCACCAGCACACACTTCAGTCAAATACTGGAATAAACCCACGGATTCCCAAGTTTTGTAATTCCTCTTTTTATAAGAGATCTGAAATAAGAACACCTTATCATACTGAAGTTGTATGAAACTCTGCTGCATTCCTCTGTCTGGGTACAACACAGTGGAATTATCTAAGATTCTAACATTCAGTAGTTTAATGTTTTCACAAATTCCTCATTTCCTCTTTTCTTCTTGACCTGATTTCACAAAATAAAGCAGTCTTCCTCACCATAAGAACCTCTTTTCAACTTCTCATCTGAACTTCAGTGAAGTGAATACTATCGATATTAACAAGAACATTTGTACTACAAAACCAATGATAATTCACTCTCATAATTGCCTTTTAGTTTCAACCCCCTTGTCAGTCTAAGCTGCATTTTGCCAAAGAACTACGAAACACCTTTCTTCTCTACCAGTCTTGAAGCTAACTTGATCTTTTCTTATCGCCACCTGTGGGAATGTACATGCTAGTGCTGGCCAATGATTTCTGGACGGACATACAGTCCTGTCATAAACTTTTCTGCTGTCAACAGTATCTGTATAAGCCTCTTCCATCTGTTTAAGCTGAACAAACAGATTCAATGGCCAGCAAGAATTCCTTAATGTTGGGGGAAATACAAAACTGCCAAAGGACTCAACCTGACACTGTCATTTCCAAAACTTCTCTTCTGATTCTTTCAGAACACACTGTGGAAATTCAAGGGCTCAGAGATAATATGTAGAAATCTCAATGTGACTGGATTCTTTCTGCAGAAGTCAGGTATATAGAAAATTAGGCTTATCATAAAAATCTAACAATCAACCTTAACTAAGGAACAGGTTCTTACCAATAGAGTACTACGTTTTTTTGAGAACATGCTTTTATATTGTTCCAGGTTATTTGCAGTATCTGCTGAAGAAATCTAATGAAGTTTAGAAGAAGGATAGCCTTAAGGAGAAGCACATAGCACATTTAATGAAAGTTATTAATAAATTCTATTAGTAAGCAAGGCAAACAGTATGGTTGCTATCTATGCAAGAGCCATTTCTGACTATTAACTACAAACAAAACTACTGTCTTTTTTTCCCCTCACTGCCTCTCTGCTTCTAAGGATTACACTATCAGAAAACTCCAAACAGATTAAGTTGAAGAATTACTTCGGTTACATTGTAGGGCACTGCAATGAAAAACAAAAGGCAAGAGCGTGGAGTTGTTACAAAAGAAAGAATAGCACAAATACTAAATTTTCTTTGTTATCACCTATTTTTTCTGAAAATACTACCGTTGGTGTGTATAAATACAGAAATTACAGAATCTTGGGAATTATTTTCTCTTCGAAATTACAGGTCAGTCAGAAAAACATTATAAGCAGCCAAACGTACTGAACATGACAAGAACACTGAGAAGTAACAAAAAAATTAAAAACCACTTAAAATGTTTAGCTCACCTTTCCAACAGCAGCAGCCACTCTGTTGGTCTCCCCTGCTCTTTGCTTTCATTGCAGTGTCCAGCATTATGGCTGAAGGAATAGAGTACAGCAGAACCCCGCTAATTTACCTAATTCATTTATGTCATAATTTGCACACAAAAATTTGCCAGATTCCCAACTTCTCAGGCAAAATAAAATTGGAATACCTGTAGAGATGGCTTCTACCACTCAAATACCAGCACATTAATAAATCTGCTACACAGTATTGACTAGTGCATTACTCAATATTACCATCAAAATGTAAACTGAATTAGTTTGATAAATGTTTCTTTAAAACATTACCATGTGCCAAGGCACTAATTTGCTCATTTTCAAATGCTGAAACTAACAAAGGGACCCCTTGCCAGTGAATTAGGGAGGCTCTACTGTACTTAAAATGGTAGTGTCCTCACTGATACGCTCTTATCCACAATCTTCAGACTGCATCACATGGGAATACAGCAACTACACTTAACTATGTCCTATTATATATTTTAATTAGTATCCTATCACTTTTAATTATTCAGTGTTTCTCTTTTAGAAGATAATATATTCAGTTTAATATTTGACTTTTCTCCTACATATACATATTATTTTTATTAATGCAATATATAATATGAAGTGAAATTCAGCTCAGGTGTATTACTCTGGTATTTAACGAAAACCTATTTGTTGCTTGAATTCCAAACCAAAAGATAGATTATCCAAAAATATCATTGACTATACTTCTGCTTCAAGCCAAAAATCAGAAACCCTTCATTCCCAAATCCCAATATTTTTATATAATCAATAAATCACATTACATTTCTGATCTGGGATGTTGGTCAAGTTTAGATCAGTTACCACTTCAAGGCAACTCACATACTTCTCCAGAATAAAAGATAGCGTATTACCACATTCAATTAATAAAATTGACAATTTTGACAAAATCTTACTGGTCTGACATCCCCACATGAGTTGGTAAACTGCCGTGCCAAGCCAAAATCCAGCATATAACACTTCCTGCAGGTGCTAGGAAAACGTCCCATTGCGAAGTTAGACTAGAAGAAAAACAAATACAGATAGATACACACACACACGGATATATGCACATACTAATGCAGTAACACTACCATACAAAATTCTCAGTCTACTTCTCTATCCTTCCTTCCATATTTTCAGATCTACTAAACTCCCACTAAATTTGAAGAAAACTTTGTTAAGAAAATCAGACATACAACTTAACCATAGACCTGCCTACATGCTCCAAAGAGACTGTCGTCTTAATTTGCCACTTAGAAAAATATTAATTTTTTTGCAAGAATTTTCTAATCATGTCAACCACTCACATGTTTTGATTTGGACATTTCAAAAAACCACCAGCCATGAACCTTACAAGTTCATCTAAACAAATGCACTAATACAATTTATGCAGAATGCAGAATAAGAGGTGCAAACTGCTTTTTCTTTTCCACGATCAACATTATTTCTAAATGGAACAGAATTTCAGTGTTGCCTAATTCATCATGAGGCAAACAGCCGACCAAGGATTAAGATTTCAGCCCAGCACAAAGCTTGCTTTTAGTATAACCTATCTAGAAAATACGTAATAAAAGATAAAATGGACTTACATTTTCAAGGCAGGAAAACTGCACGCTTGAAAGCTATTGTGCATTCTTTGCACGTCTAAGTCACAACATAACTACTAAAAAGAAAGAATTGTTCCTCCCCTTATGAATCTAATAGATTGCCTCACACTGCTATTTCTTCTGGCTCAACATTTAGCTTTCTGGGTTTTTTTTCCATCCCCTAACTGCACTCTCCATTTCCATCCTATTGAGCCCACAGACTCCAGGACGCAGCGAGATAACAAGTTGTCCCCAATCCCTCCTGCCAGCCATAAAGGAACACAATTCCCATTCAAAACTTGAATTGCTCTCACCATTAAAATCTTCTGCTCCAGCTAACTAACTCCCTCTCACCTATTTCATTTGACATTCCCTGCCTCTGTGATCTTTCCCCGTTAAATGAACCCTTGGGGATAGGTGAGGGAGAATACAAGTTTTATAAGAAGTTGCAAGGAAGAAGTGATGAAAATGAAAATTCCCTAATGCACGGAAACTTCTCAGATGTTTTACATGAACTTCATGCAGCTGACAGGTAATTTAGCTATGTATGCCAGATATAACCAGACATATTTGCATCTATTAGAAAACAGAAGATTTGCTTATTTTTTCTCATTTACAAATTTTGAAAATTCAGAGTTCTAATGATATTTTTAATATAGAGTGATGTTAAAAATAGCTGATGCAATTTCAGGAATAAATTAAAAAAAAAAAAAACACAGAAAAAAACCCAAGCAACAAAAGGATGATGCTATCAGGTAGGCACTGCCCTCACAACATTTTTACAACACTCATTTTATTAGACTTGCATAATAGAACAATTTAATAGTTTTCTCTTACGGTCTGTCTTTTCTTTCCTTGTTTGTTATAAATACATTAAATACACAAAAATTATTACTGAGGAGCTTATAAATACACCCTGCTGTTAGCATCTATTCTCTTAAGATACTGCCATTAGCTGAACTCATTTTCCCACTGAAAATATTGTTTGATCGTATGATGCTGCAGGTAAGAGTTGGACGTTTTAACTACAGAAAATTGCAAGGCTGCCTAAATAACTGGAGACAACTATGACAAAGACAAAAGTTATTGCTCTTGCAATCCAACATTAATTAATAGAAGAAATCTGCATTATCTGAAGAATAAACATTCAATTTTCTGTCCCTTCCCATTTTTTCATTGTAACATGTATTATAAGAACGTATTCTTATCTATGCAGCCATCTGATGACCACATATTACTTGCCAGTTTTGATTCAATGGGCAGACTTACCGGTTTTATGTCCCTGTGCAGGAATCCCACAGAATGAATACTTTCAATAGATTCCAAAATCTGCTTCCCAAGCCGCAGAGTGGTACTAATGGAGAATGTTCCTCGAGACTGGCTCCGACGCAGGTCTGCCAAGTTCCGACCCTGATCAAATTAAAAGGATGTTTTCATAAAAAAATACTAATACCAAGATTCACAGATAGTGCTGTTCATGGTTAACCATGGAATACTCTCATTAGCTATTTTCATAATAAAGGATAAAATGTAATGAGGATAAATAAAGGATAATGTAAAAAGATAAATGTAATGAGTATATGTCCCCAAGTATCTCCAACATTAAATTTAGAATCTGTTTTGGAAAAATATTAATCTTACTATCTTTCTACTCCTAAATAACATGGACCAAACTAAAAGCTACTAGAAATACATATACTCTTGTATTTGCATCACATCTAAATAAAGGCCACTGAGAAAATGCTCACAAAAACTTCTTTACATTCCCTTCTTTAAGGAAAGCCACATAATTTATTTAAATACAGAGTATATGTAACTATGTGCATGCACTCCATGTAATTTATGTAATTACAGAGTACATCCGAGATGACTTAACCAAACAGATGAAAAAATACACTACGCAGGAAATCACAGACCTGCTGGTCTGTGAAAATAACCGATAACCAACTGCACAAACTAAAGGACACTTTTTTCCAGTTTTCATATTCACCAAGATAAAAAAAGGATAATAATCCTATAACTTTAAGTGCTTTAATCACCCATTTTATCCCTTTTCAGAGGAATGAGGCTTTCAGTAAAGTGAATTGTTTTCCTCAAAGGGTATTTTTTCCGCTTTCATCAACAAAATTTTTAGACTATCTTCACGTGAAGACTTCAAAAGGAATGTGAATTATCTCAGAAGACATCACAGGCCACTCTTTCAACAGTCAGGTCTTTCTGAGGATGCAAACCTTCTCCTTTCTGAGAGAATTATGGAAAGGCTATCAAAGGATAAAGACATAAGCATTTGCTCACTACTATATGTTTGTGACCTTTGGGGTTTTTTTTTTTCATTTGTCATGCTCCAAAATTTTACCACTATTTTCATATATGCTTGGCTAATAAACCAGAAAACACAAGTAAACTTTGAGCTCTGCTTGATATACCGACCTGCAACTGCATGACCACATAGTTAAATCTGTCATTCCTTCCACATCCAATGAATCTACAGACATGATCTTTTCCTGAGAGAAAAAGAAGCAAATTAGCCAAAAACAAAGGTATATTCTGTGGTTTATTCCTTTAAATATCTAGCAAAGTACCAGAAGAGATAGACAGTTACATTTCATCAGAGAACTTTAATAAACTAAGCTCCCCAGCCCACAGTTCAACCGCTGTTCTAGAATACGATCTTTGCTATTCAGCTACAAAAGACACAATCAGCTCAAGCACGCTAAAGTAGAGATAAAAGAATTGTAGCAGTTAAAAAAATATCAGTTTTGTTTAAGCCGATTTTCTTTAAAGCTTCCTCCTGTCCTAGGAGGAAACTGTGGAGAAGGAGAGGGCTGGTCAAAAATAGAATCTTTCTGGTCCTGCTGTTGTATGTCAAAGCGTAAGATTCCCCAGATAAAGAGAGAAAAAGGCAAGCCAAAGAATGCAGTAGGACAACAGAAGGGGAATGCAAGCTCGTTGTTATTTCAGTATCTGTGTTCATTGACTTATAGAGAGAAGCTGGGACTCCTTATGACCCCACTCTACTACAGAACAGGACACTGTAGGATTGAAGTCCCTCAGAAAGGTAAATCCTTCCTTTCTGACACCATGGAAGCTACAGCCGAGAGAAAGCTGATGGTCCAAGTGGCAGCTAAAGCTGTGTCAAATTTGTGTCACCTAAGGTTTCTTTCATTAATATATTTACTCTTAAGATTACCAGAATATCATAGATAGAAAAAAAGAAGTGATAGGAGAAAAGCAACTTAAAAATAATATAAAAAAACAAACCCAAAACACCATTACCGCTAGCTACAGATCTGGGGGAACTTTTTCTTAGTGCTCCACTCAGAGGTCAATCAAAACCCTAAAACACAGCCCTACAGCTTCTGAATATTCTCACTTCACTTGATAGAAGAGTAGTTGCCTGCTTCTGCTTCCTCAGGAAGCTCTCTGTCACATAAAATTAAAAGAGATAAGCCCATTTAAAGAAAATGGTACAGAAATCATCAAAACCATTTAAAGAAAACTCTACAACTTCTGCAAATATGTAAGTGCTAAGCTCTAAGTATCACTGCTTTTCCTTCACTTTCTCCTTCTGCCCATTTGTTTAAGACAGGCAATATTACAGAGCATAATTTTATGAAGAAAAAGGGGTTGCAGCAAATTTGTCAAGATGAAATTTTGTATATTCATTGCTGCAGTTTTCAGATAATGAAGTCTCATCTCAAATATTTATGATTCATTTTAAGGCCACTGTGGGTATCCTGAAGGAACATCTTCACAGAAACTTGCATTAGTCAAATTTCATCTGACAAATTCAGTACTTGTCCAAAACTCAGTTTGGCCAGGTAAAACCCATTTTAACTGGCATGGCAACTCCACTGGTGTGTTAAGTTCCCTGAAAACTAACTTTTATAAAAATTCAAGGAAACAGGAAAGGACAGAAGTAGGCACTGTGTGCCTCATTCAAATTGCATGATCCTCCACCAATCCAGGGTGGCTATACACACCTAATACACTTCTGCAGATATCTTCAGTTCCCTTTCCCTCAGCAAGAAAACAGTTATTTTCTCACACTTGTGAGCCACATGGCTGGGGAGCAGGGGGAAAAGATGATGGTAGTAGACTGCAGTGAACAACTATGCCCCTGAAAAGCATCCTAGGGAGGGTATGAAGCCTGCATGCCATTCCCCAGGCTGCAGTGCATCACTACAGCTAGCTTCTCAGCCTACACCAGATGCAACCCATCACTAAATTATGCTATAGCTTTGTAAATGAGTGAGGGAGAAGTCTGTAAGGTTGTGTGAGACAGAAACCAACTGAGCAAGTCTCACTCTCAGTGAGTAAGATACGATAAATCTGTCTTCTCCCGTCTGACTGCAGGAACAGATGGCCTAACCAAATGATTAAAGAAAACAACCATCTGTTGCAGAAGATTTCTTTTTTTTTAATAAAACAAAAACATAGCTTAAAGAGTTCAATAGTATTCTGACAACAGTAATGAGGAGACAGCATAACTGGCAGGAAAAATAATAACAAAGATGCAATTGATGACTAAATTGTAACAAATTGCTGTATCAGTGAACATGCTCCTCCTTCATAATTAATAGAGAAGTCATACAACTACTCACATCCTAGATCCAGGTCTTAAAAGAGCTTCTTTACAGTTTCTCATAATTCACCGTATCATACCTACAAAGTTATGACTCCTTTCTCCCCACACGACTGACTACAATGTTAAGTTTCAAAATTTCTGAAACTGAAGTAATAAAATAGTACATCCTTGCACTTCTACCAACAGCTATTCTCACTGCAGTTTCACAGTTTCTGTGAAATAAGATTCTAATTCAGAATCTAATTCAGATTCTAATCAAAAGCAGGTTTATAACCTTGAGAATGTGCCTAGTTCTAGCAAAGACTCAAAGAGTCATTCTAAGGTGTTTTGCTAGATTGAGACATATTACATGTGCTAATTTAATACTTTCCTAAAACCATGTTTCTTCATAATTTTCCCAGAAATTGTACATGATCACAAATATATTAAAAAAACCCAAACAACCAGACCTACACATCAAGCCAATTCTGAATCACACTGTCAGCTCACTGTCTCTCATTACGTCCTATTCACAGATCAAACTTTCCAAAATTTGCAAGAAAAACTCTTTTCGTGACAATTACATTCCTTCCTCTGATTTATGTTTAGGGTAACTAGAACACCTTGAAAGTAAGAGCACATAAGTCTTTTAAGAAAGGGATAGTAATTATATACATACATATACACACACATATACCAAAAAGGGATAGAAGAACAAGATAACAGCTCATGTCACGGATGTATGCTGTTGGAAGGTGGTTACAAAATTATCCTAAAAGAACTGCTTACAATTTTACCTGCTCTGAATCTGCATGAAAATAAACTTGTCAAAAATAAGAAAAATTTTGATATGGTAAATGAAGCATTTAATAAAAAATATTCTTCAAGAAGCAAAGATAAAATTGTTCTCTACTCCTCACTTCTGTCTATTTTTCTTGATTTTTCCTCTCGGCTTCAAAATTTCAGCTCTTGCATACTGAACACTTGGTGAGGTAGAAAAATTAACGGAAATGGCTCCTAGGAGCCATGATTTTAATGTAAAACATAAAACTGAACATCCTTTAAGTATGGATAAAATATATGCAAGTAAAAATAAAGCCACATATCTGTGCAAACTGTAAATCTCAATATATGCAAAAGGTTCACGCCTGACCCATCTTTAACTGGAGTCACTTTCCTGATCATTCACAGCATTCTCTGTATAATACCAGAGCAGCTACGCTGTAATGTGGAACTTGCACAGCAACAACTAGAGGTCACCTCTAGTGTTACTATCACGGAATCACCAACTCTTTTTTTAAACTAAACTGGGCTGGAGAACAACAAAAGATAAAAAGTAAGGAATAATATTTACACTGCTTTCTCATAAGGAAGGTTGTTAAAAGAGCTTTTTCTAAATTTCTCATACAAAATCCGGGTTTCCGTTACATAAGAACTTCTGTTAATTGTTTTCTCGGGAAATAATAATGAGAAATAAATAACTGAAAGAACTTCATTTGGATTCTTTGCCTCAGTGGGTCTGTGGATCAGACATTTCATTAGTCTTTTCATCTAGACAGTATTTTCCATGAAGAACCAGAGACTTCTGCAGGAAGACTTGGGTTGTTAAAAGATTTATACTAACAAAGGAAAACTGATAAGAAAATTATAACTTCTGTTGTAATTTTCTGTAATTGCCCTATGGCAATTATTCACAATCAATTTTTTATTATTTCAGCAAACACTTATGTTTTTCAATAATATTTCAAAAGTAAAAATGTTTTCACTAAGAAAAAAATTTTTGTAGCATCTTAGCTCAAACTTTACTGTACTTAAAGCCACAGAACTTCATGACACTCCACTCATGAGGTCATATGTAAGGCAATGTTTTTCCAAATATTGTAGTGCCACCAAATTACAAAAATTTATTTTGGTTCTTACTCTTCTCCTTATTACTTTAACTGCTTCACCTATACCGTTTTAAAGACCGGTTTTTGTTAAAAATAGAATCAAGCTCATGTGTGCAGGAAAAAACCCTTGAAAAATAAATCAGAAGAATTTAAAAACCCCTGAGTTACAGAGCATTTGTGCCTTCAAAACTCACTATCTTTAACATTTGTGAACCTGACAAACAGTTTCAAATTTACAATTGATAATACTGAAATTTACTATTAATCTCTGGACTACAAATTTTAAAATTCAAAGAAAGCTAATATGCAGTCCCTGAATCGCCCTGCTGGATTATATATTAGATGTTTTTCTGAAATTCTTTAAAAAGATATAAATAGAGAAACAGTTTGTTAGCACTACAACACGTGACATGCTTGCCCTCTTAAATCTATAGAGGCTGTCCATTTCCGCTTACATTTGACCT
>NW_010412734.1:0-4481 GCF_000710305.1 Buceros rhinoceros silvestris | reverse complement strand
TTCCTGCTGCAATGTGACCTTTACAGCAGATTAGGCAGCACCATATGTCATGCAGATTTAATTTTATTCAAACTTAGAGTTTGGAAAAATTGGGCTGCTTGCAGGGATGGATGTATTAGTCAAAATTTTCCAGATTCAAAATATTTTTTTTAAATAAAGTCGTCACCCTTTAAACTTCCTCTTCATAATCTTATGTTGTGAAAAGTGGTGAAGAGAAGCCATTGCGGATTTCTCTGTATTGATATCTTCAGACATTAAAGTATTTAAAGGTATGTCAAAAGTGACTATTCAAAGCTGTGATTTTGTATGGCCAAGCACCCAAACCCTAAAAGTATTTCAGGACACTACGCAAAAGTAACTCTTTTTTTTTTTTTTTTTTTTTTTTTAAAGTTGGGGCGTTTGTTTGTAAGGATTTTTTTTTTTAAATCTCATTTTGACATTAGAATTATGCTTGGCAATACTTGCCAAGTCAAAGAAATGCAAATATTCTTATCCTGGATGCTATGTGAAGGATCCACAAATATTCAATTGTAGATAGCACAGGAAAAAAAGAGACCGTCTTAAAAGAGGAAATAAACAGCTAAAAACCAACAAAGTTAAGAGCAAAAAAGGTAAGGAGAAGATACAGATCCAAAATAAACGACAGCTGAGCATAGGTTTTGCAGCAATTTTTTTTTTTGTCCTTTTAATTTACAGGTCATCCTGTTTCAAAGAAAAGGTTCCCTGTAGCAAAACTTTCAGAAACTGAGAGATTCCACTTCACTTTTAATAATAATTTAGCAATAACCTGCAGGATATGCAGAATACTTACTCGAACTATGACTAAATAGACATTATAGTGATTTTTTTTTTCATGATACACTGACATTCTACTTCTGGTACATCCAGGGTACAGCCCTACCTTGCAATTTCTTCAACACAGCTACTTCCATTTTCAGCACTTGCTTTGGCTGCTGCGCTGATTCGACCTTCAGTGCAACATTTTCCCGAGTAAGCAAGTCCAGTGCATCGTATATTTCTCCAAAACCTCCACCTCCTATTTTCCTCAACTGTATTGGGAAAAAGAAGAAAGAACAAAAACAGATTTAAAAGAGGGGAGAAGAAAGGAAACAAAACATCAACACTTCTCTGTGCTGCCTGCCATACTGCAAACACTGTTGTTTTACTAACAGATTTTAAAATAACATAATCATACCCTTCATTGCATAAAAGAAATGGTTAACCACAGTTTGGAAAACTAGTTAATACACCTGATACACCAAGTTAATACACCTGATCTCCATCTGCACTGAACTTCTTGTGTTTAATACAACAGAAGAGCCCACAAGCATTCCCCTGAGTCTGACCAAAGGCAGCATGCTGAACAGTCCTTCCTCAAATAGTCCCATAGTACCCAGAGACCTTCAAACACGAATGCACTGTGACATCTTTGAACTATGCCATCTTCTTATTTTTTCAGAAAATAGACTGAATACTAAAGGTATAAAAAGGCATTGCCCTCTATGGATAGAGTATGAAGAGATGTCCCTGAACAGCCAGGAGCAGGTCAAAAGCTTATGGGTAAAAATTAAGAGACCGAGGCAATAAAGGGAACCTTGTGCCTACTACGGGCTGCCTGATCAACAGGAGTCTACTGATGAAGCCTTCTTACTCCAGCTACTGGAGACTTCACGCTCACAGGCTCTTGTCCTTCTGGGGAACTTCGACCACCCTGATGTCTGCTGGAAAAGTAGCACAGTGAGCTGTAAGCAATCCAGGAGACTCCTGGAATGCATTGAGGAGAACTTCTTAAACCAGGTAATAGACAGCTCCACCACAGCGAATGCAATACTGGACCTGACGATCACCAACACATGTGAGCTCATTAGTAATGTCAAGCTTGGAGGCAGCCTGGGCTGCAGTGATCACATGCTGGTGGAGTTCACAGTCCTGAGGGATATGGGTCAGGCAAAGAGTAAAGTCAGGACCCTGAACTCTAGAAAAGCAAACTACCAGCTCTTCAGAGTTAGTCAAGGGAGCCCCCTGGGAAACTACCCTCAGGGACAAGGGAGCAGAACAGAGCTGGCAGGTCTTTAAGGATGCTTTCCAGAGAGCGCAAGAGCTGTCGATCCCCAGGGGTAAGAAATCAGGTGAGGGATGAAGATGATCAGCATGGCTAAGTCGAGACCTGCTGGTCAAACTAAAGGGCAAGAAGGAACTGCACAGGCAGCGGAAGCAGGGACAGGCATCCTGGGAACAGTATAGCGACACTGCCCAGTTGTGTAGGGATGAGGTCAGGAAGGCCAAGGCATGGCTGGAGCTGAAGTTGGCAAGTGCCGCAAAGAATAATAAAGGCTGCTACAGGTACGTCAACCAGAAAAGGAAGGTTAAAGTGAGCACACCCCCTCTGATGAACACGACTGGCAAGTTGGTTACAACAGAAAAGGAGAAGGCTGAGGTACTCAACAACTTTTTTGCCTCAGTCTTCACTGATAACCTCTCTTCTCACACCTCTCGAGCGGACAGACCACAAGACAGGGACCAGGGGAGCAAAGTCCCTCCCACTGTAAGAGAAGATCGGCCATCTGCAGAACCTGAACTTACGTAAGTCTCTGGGACCTGATGAGATGCACCCCAAAGTCCTGTGGGAATTGGCTGATGTAGTTGCCAAGCCACTCTCCATGCTATCTGAAAAGTCCTAGCAGTCAGGTGAAGACCTTGCTGACTGGAAAAAGGGAAACATTGCACTCATTTTTAAAAGGGGTGGAAAGTAGGACACTGGGAACTACTGACCTGTTAGCCTCCCCTCTGTGCCTGGGAAGATGATGGAATAGATCCTGCTAGAAGCTACACTAAGGCATAGGGAGAACAGGGAGGTGATTTGAGACAGCCAATGACTTCACCAAGGGCAAGTCTTGCCTGACCAACCTAGCGGCCTTGCATGATGGATTCACTACATCAGCAAACAAGTGAAAGCTACAGATGTCATCTGTTGGACTTCTGTCAGACTTCTGACATCATGTCACTCAGCATCCTTCTCCTAAAATTGGAGAGAGAAGGATTTGACGGGTGGATTGTTCAGTGGGTAACAAATTGGTTGGATGGTCACATCCAGAGGGTAGTGGTCAATGTCTCAGTGCCCAGATGGAGATCAGTGTCAAGTGCTGTCCTTCAGGAGTCTGTACTGGGACCAGTGTTTTTCAGTATCTTCATGAATGACATAGTCAGTGGTGTTCAGTGCACCCTCAGCAAGTTTGCAGGTGACACTAAGTTAAGTGGTGCAGTGACATGCCAGAGAGACCAGATACAATCCAGAGGAATCTGGACAAGCTGGAGAAGTGAGCCCATGAGGTTCAGCAAGGCCAAGTACAAAGTCCTGCACCTGGGCTGGGTCAGTCCTCCGTATCAGTAAAGGCTGGGGGATGAATGAATTGAGAGCAGCCCTGCAGAGAAGGACTTTGGGGGCATTGGTGGATGAAAGGCTGGACATGAGCCAACAATGTGTTCTCACAGCCCAGAAAGTCACCCATATCCCAGGCTGCATCAAAAGAGGCATGGCCAGCAGGTCAAGGGATGTGATTCTGTCGCTCTACTCCGCTCTGGTGACGCATCGCCTGGAGTACTATGTCCAGCTCTGGAGTCCTCAGCACAAAAAAGACCTGGAACTGTTGGAGCAGGTCCAGAGGAGGGCCACAAAAATGATCAGAGGGCTGGAATACTTCTCTTTATGAGGCCAGGCTGAGAGAATTGGGGTTGTTCATCCTGGAGAAGAGAAAGCTCCAGGGACACCTTACTGCAGCCTTTCTGTAATTAAAGGGGCCTATAAGAAAGATGGGGACAGTGTTTTTAGCAACACCTGTAGAGACAGGACAAGGGGTGATGGTTTTAAACTAAAAGAGGAGAGATTTTGACTAGATAGAAGGAAGACATTTTTTACAATGAACGCGGTGAAAGGCTGGCACAGGTTGCCCGGAGAAGTGGTAGAAGCCCCATCCCTGGAAACATTCGAGGTCAGGTTGGATGCGTCTCAGGGCAAGCTGATCTACTTGAAAATGTCCCTGCTCACCGCAGGGGGGTTGGACTAGATGACCTTTGAAGGTCCCTTCTAAGTCAAAGCATTCTATGATTCTAGAAGTTCATGGACTTTCTGAAAAGAGGCATTTTC
Organism: Buceros rhinoceros silvestris; assembly: GCF_000710305.1. Lineage (NCBI taxonomy): Eukaryota > Metazoa > Chordata > Aves > Bucerotiformes > Bucerotidae > Buceros > Buceros rhinoceros. Next base: position 337 of record NW_010412734.1, on the reverse strand, counting down.
TATTAAATACAGTAACTTTCACATAACACCTAAATCATAAATGATAACAAATGGCTAAGATTATCTTTGAATATACAACTTGAATGTTACTCACATGTTGTAACACAAATGCTACTGATGGTTCACAAATACCATTCTTATTAACAGACATACTAAAGAAACTTGCACTAGTGACAGTTTTACCTGTGTTAGGAAGAGGTAAAAAGAATGCTCCTGGCGTATTAGTTTGCACTATATTCAAAGCAAATATTATTACTATTTGTTGTGTTTATTATATTATTATTAATAACATTATATAATTAATAATAATAGTTAACAATATAATATTACTAGTTGT
>NW_010412733.1:10550-12432 GCF_000710305.1 Buceros rhinoceros silvestris | reverse complement strand
GCCCCCTCCCTCCTCCCCGTCACCGCCGCGGGGGGACAGCGGGCAGCCCCCTCCTCCCCGCCACCGCCGGGCCACCGGTCGCTCGTCAGGCCGCTGCCGCGAGCGAAGGGCTGTTTACTGCCGCTCCACGCCGCGGACAAAGGTGCTGCGATACAAGGCTCCGGTGACAAGAAATGGGTATTTCATACGAGACCGAACACGGCACCGTTACACCAGCTCTCCCAGGAGAGTATTTCCAGTTTCAGCGATTACACGAGACTTTACAGGGGATAAAGCTCCTTTACGCGACGAAGCTGGTCCCGGCCCCGCCGCCCCTTCCACCGCGTAACCTGGCCCAACGGGCGTGAGCCAGGCAGGGAACACGCTCAAGACGCGGGCAGCTGAGAGCCATCTCCTCCTCGGCGCCCGCCGTGGACTGTCCCCGTTACGCTGCACTCTCTGAGGTCAGATTTCCAGGTCCGGCAGCGGTGGGGGACAAGTTCAAGATCTCTTCAAATGAAGGGCCTTCATCCTCAGGGGGTATCTCTGCCTCAAACATGCGCTGGAGCAGAGCATCAACCGTCCTGTACCCTGCAGGTGTTAAAAAACAAGTCCCTGTAAGCGCACAGGCCTGCTCCTCAGCAGCAGTTAGGTGGCGGCCACCTTAGCCGCAGGCAGATTCCCGTGTTTTCTTGCCTGTTTAGTGTAAAACAAATGTCCCAAATGATGCCCCCTGATATTTTACCCCTTATACTCCTAAGCAATAAGGACAAGACCATTATTTTAAGATTTTACACACATACCACGTGTCCTCAGTGGATCTGTGATCCGCCATCAGCTGCCATGCCGAGAAGCATGAGCTCGAGGAACTGCCAAGGTCCAGCAAGAAAGGCAGTAGAGAAAGGGGAGTCATTAAGGTAGAGGAAAGCAGCGTTTAGTCACCCCACGATCCGAGCCAGGAGGAATGCAGAGTGCGTTAGGAAGGAGAAAAGAAAATGGACTTCCTGGCAACAGGAGGACCTTGGCCACCACGGCAGTGTCTTCACAGACTGGCGAGTGCAGAAGGGCCAAGGTAGAAGAGAAGTTGCTACAGAAGTAAAAAGAAAAAGCAAAGTGTCCACAGTTCTCTCAGTATCCATCTGGGTTTCAGCTGCTTTCGTAGCCCAAAGGCAGCAGAAGCGCTCGGGCGCTTGCCGGGAGAGCGGGCTACGAGCAGGGATGTCCAGAGCTGTGGCCTCTTAAACCCCGACAGCACTTACGTTTGGAAGCGATTTTAAACATCAGCCCTTTAGACTGTGGCTTTGCTCCACCTTCCCCCTCGAGGTTGTGCTCATCACCCTCCATGTTCTCGAGGAGCTGTTCATCCCGGAGCTCATCCCTACACAAGAAGGACCAGAAGTCACCCTGGGGGGGCACATCCTGCCCCAGGGCCCGCTTTACTCAGCGGAAATGGAGCCTCCGGGCAGGGCAAGCACCAGCCGTGGTGTTAGTTTCCAGCATCAGTCCTGTCCTCTGGGCTGGAAGAGCTCAGCAGGGCAGCCGCAAGGCCAACGCGAGTAGCCTTCTCTTAACATCTAGGCCAAGCCTACACAGCCGTGACAGATTAGCAAGAACTTTGAGACGAGGAAGAGGAGTCTCGGCTCACACTTTGGGACAGAGGGTCCCACAGCCCTCATGGGTTGGGCCGAGCCAGCCACATCCAGCACAACCCGCTTGGGCGACTTACTCCTGAACTCCCATTCCCAGCTCCTGGATCTTCTGTTCAATGGCTGTTTCTACTTCGCTCTTCTCTAGGGAGTACTCCACGAAGAAAGCTTCCAAAATGAACGACACGAAGATACTGAAAGAAACGATGAGCAGAATCACACAGCAGCACCTCCTTCCCGGCACCGCCCTGCCTGCC
>NW_010412733.1:6311-10404 GCF_000710305.1 Buceros rhinoceros silvestris | reverse complement strand
GACATCAACTATGGGCTCTGCATTCCCAGGCCCATTTCCCAGCCCTCCATCCCTTCCTCTGCTGGAGACGAGAGCTCCGAGGTGGAGCAGCCCCCAGTGCAGGTAAGAACAGATGCAACAGATTTCCCTGACACGTGGAATCATCACATCATTTACGTTGGAAGAGACCTTTAAGATCATAAAGTCCCCCCGGTCCCCAGCACTGCCCGGTCCCCCCTGTCCCTCAGCAGCACCTCCACACGGCTGGGAAACCCCTCCAGGGATGGGGACTCCACCACTGCCCTGGGCAGCCTGCGACAGCCCTGGACAACCCCAGCGGGACAGAAACGGCTCCTCAGGGACAGCCTCAACCTCCCCTGACACAACTGGAGGCCGGTTCCTCTCATCCTGTCACTTGTTCCTGGGGAGCAGAGACTGACCCCCCCTGGCTGCACCCTCCTGTCAGGGAGTTGTCAGAGCCAGAAGGTCTCCTCGGAGCCTCCTTTGCTCCGGGCTCAGCCCCCCCAGGTCCCTCAGCCACTCCTCAGCGCATTGTGCTCCAGACCCTGCCCCAGCTCCACTGCCCTGCTCTGGACTGCTCCACGTCCTAAGTCACACCATATGTGACACCAGGACCATCAGCAGTGTCCTGGCAGGGCCAGAGCCACTCTTCCCTCCAAAGCTGAAGACAGCAACCCTGAACTTACTTGACGATAATTATGACCATCACAATGTGGAAGGCAATGAAATACAGCTTCGCAGGCTGCACCGTCACGTTGGCAAACCCATTGGCAAAGAGTATAACAGGAGTTAAGGGCAAGAGCGCTAAAGGAGGGGGACATCTAGGAACCACACAGCACCACCCAGCAACGTCCTTCTGAACAAAGGCCTCCCCAGGGACCGTTCCACCGTGGTCTGGCACTGCACGTGTGCAATACGAGGGGAAGAGCAGAGCCAAGCATGGCTCACCACCGACCTCCCACCACAAAGGATATCGTGCCACTGGTTGACTACAGTGAGCTCCATCAGGACAATGAAGGACGATGCGAAGTTGTTGAAGTTGTTCTTGCAGTATTTCGCCCGGGCAAAGAGTGAATCCTTGAGAGCTGGGTTTCCACATTCCAGGGCGTGCAGCGTGTTTGAGTTTGCAGGGAAGAACTGGATCTTCCCGTGGAAGAGCTCCATGCCGATGATGGCAAAAACACAGTACACAACCTAGGGAGAGAAACCCACCACCGCTTGGCCAGCGAGCGGCAAGCTCCCCGGCACGCTCACAGCTCCAGCAGGCTTTCCAGTTGTTACTGGAAGGACACGGCAAGCCGCTGAGAAGCAGCAGAGAGCCCAAGAGACCCAAGCCACTCCAGAGCAACTACCAGGCAGGAACAATAAGCCAAAAACTACAGCCCAAACGCACGGAAATGAAGCGCTCTCAAATCACAAGATAAGCTATTTTTTAGGAAATTATTTGAGGAACAGGTTTCTCTGCAGCTTCTTGCCCAAACCTCAGTTTGATTCCTTAGAGCGCAAAGCCCAGAGTGCACAGAACATCCTCACTGCTCCGTGGAGCGAAGGAGGGTGTCCTGAGCGGCAGCTAGCAGGAACCCCACCCCTCTGCAGACGCTCACACGTGCAGTGACCAGGAGGCAGATGGACACTTACAGTTCCAAAGGCCCGCCATCCGGAGATTTGTATTTATCCTCTTGGGAACAGCACGACACTTAAGAGACATTCCTGTAGAACTGGAGTGCTTTGAGCTAAGACACCGGGGTTTCTTACCAGAGTCAGCCCGCCAAAGGTCAGCATTGTCGGTACGATGTTTATCAGTGTGTTCATGATGACCCGGAACCTGCAGCAAACGATTCACCACAACACCTGCTGTGCGGAGGCTCTTTGAGAGCCCACGCTCATCGCCACATCCCATCCCATGGGCTCCCCACACGTCCTTACTTACAAGAGGCCACAGCAACTGGGCACACTGGGACGAGGCCTTGGGGTGCTTTGTTGAGCAGCCCCGGTCAGACCAGAGCAGCCCCACAGAGCAACTCAAGGCACTGTCTCAGCCAGCCCCTGGCACAGCATGTCCCCAAAACCATACCGCTATCCTGTCCTGTTCGTTACCTCTGGATGCTGTCGACAATCCTGATCAGCCGGAGGACCCTTAAGATGAAGACAATGTCCAGGATCTGCTGGCTGTTGTACTTCGTGGCTGAGAAAGGAAAAAAGATTTTTTTTTTTGGTTATGAAAAACGCAGCAGGGAGGCACAGAAACAAAGCACGTTCTCACACTGGTTACGATTACGTCCTTGTTAAACACTATTTATAACAGGTAGCTATAAAAAAAAAAAAAAGATGGTGTTAGTTCTCAGAAACCCTGTAGGAAATTCACTGTGGTGTCACAAAGCCTCCCAAGCCCGAGGTGACGGCCAAAGGCGACTCCAGACCACCGAGTGTCCCCGAGGCATGCAGACTGCTCAAGCTGCACTTACTCGATTTCAGGGTGGTATTGAGTATCGTTGCAGTCAAGGCAGCAAAGATGATGAGGGTATCAAACCTAGCACGAGGGAAGGCAGTGCTGTTAGATCAGGGGGTGACAGAACGGGCGCTCAAGCTGCCACATGGCCCATAGAAGCAGCGACCCTCTTCCTCAGGCAGCCCTGCATCCTCCCAGACCACCTGCAGGCTGGAAGATGGGGAAGCTCGGCTCAGCAAAACGCTTTCCCCTGCCCAGCCACTGCCTTCACACACTGCAGTCACTTGGACTGAGACAGCAGAGTGGGGCAGAGAACAGTTGTGGCTGTCAGAGCCAGGTTGGGCCAGGAAAGAGCACAGTGTCCTCTGACACATACAACCGTTTCAGTTATGCCCTGGCATGTGCGTTAGGCAGCCCGTGTCTCCAAGAGACTGTCAGTTCCCGAGGAGCTGAATGCAAAGGTCTCATCACGCTTCACACCACCTTTAACACGAGCATTCATCCCACTCACCAGTTCCAGAACTGATTTTTGCCGAAGAACGCCCTCGGTTCGTAGGTGTACACTTTCAGGAGTATCTCGATGATGTACAAGGCAAGGAAGACCCACTCTGCGTAGGAAATGTACGGGGTTTCCTCATCCAGAGCGATGAAGATGGCATTTATTAGAATGATCACATCGTAAGTCCAAACAAATCCCCTGCAGGAAGAAAGTCAGAAATCCATTTGGCACTGCCACGAAGGCAGTTACGTGGTTATTTCATAAGTCCTTTGCCTCCTCTCTCAAACTCTGCCAGCTGGAAACGATCTTTACCCATCAGTCCTCCCCAAACCTGAGAGTTGAGGAAAGTCACGGCACTGGCGAGGCTGCAGGCGGAGGGCTGTGTCCACAGCTGGGCTCCCCAGTGCGGAGGAGACACCGACATACTAGAGCGAGCGCAGCAAACTGTCACAAGAGCAGTTAAAGGATGGGACGCTCTGCCCCGTGACATGTTGAGAGCGCTGGGATTGCTCAGCCTGAAGGGGAGGAGGGTCAGGGAGAGCTCAAGGTGTATAAGTACCTGGTGGGAAGGTGTAGAGACTCTTCTCAGTGGCATCCAGGGAAAGCACAAGAGGCAAGGGGCACAAGTTGAAATACAAGAGTTTCCATTTAAACAAAAATCTTGTTTTGGTTTTTTTTTCTCCTTAAACCAAGGGTGATCAAACCCTGGAACAGGCTGCAGAGAGGCTATGGAGTGTCCATCCGTGGAGATACTCCAAACCCAACTGCTCACAGCCCCAGGCAGCCCACGCCAGCTGACTCTGCTTTGAGCGAGACCAGACCATCTCCAGATGTTCCCTCCCACCTCAGCAGTTTTGCAATTCTGAGTAGACTCAGATGCGGAACAGAGCACTAGAAGCTCACAGTGCTTGGTAAGAGCTGATGAAGCAGCAAAAAAAGCCTTGCAGCAGAGACTGCCAAGGGGAGATCACCTTTAACTGAAGCACTTAGTCTGGTCCCTCAAGGCGGGCTGTAAAGCACTTCTTGCTTTGAGTAAGAACTACTTTTATTCAGCCCTTTGAGGGTTACGAGCTCTGCTGCAGCAGCAGGGCCTTACCTGTGCCGAACCATGCTGCGCAGGAACCGACTGACTGCCGACCCGTACA
>NW_010412733.1:2103-6238 GCF_000710305.1 Buceros rhinoceros silvestris | reverse complement strand
AGAAACCGGCTGCCTGCCGCCCCGTACAGGCGGGGCATCCACTGTCCCAGCGGGTGGCTGCGTACTTTCAGGGTAATCACCTGGATGTTGAGGAGATCTGCCAGTTGTACAAAGGACTTCTTGTCTGCAGGAGAGGAGAGCACCACACATCAGTCTGCTGTCGATAACAAACAAAGGCAGCATCTGGCAAGCACAAGCCTGTATGCGGACGAGCTGCAGCTCTCTGAACTCAGTGTCTGTTTTAACAGCTTTGAATGGTCGGGGGGGCATGATCTAGCACGAGGAGACTGACCCATCTCTCCAGCAGGAGCAGAGCAAGAGGCTGCGTGGGAAACCACTCTGCTTGGAGGACCCTGGTAACAAGGGAAGGTTTCCTTGCCCTGGTCCCATTCTCCATGGCGAGCTTGACCTGATGTCAAGTGGCCACAAAGAGCTGCCCACAGCGTACCTGACATGGGTTACTGCACAGGCAGAAAGAGCAACCTGTCAGGACTTAAGGAATCTGGAGGGAAACAGGAAGAGGGGCCTGAAGTCCCTCTGGGTCCATTCCAGACCACCAGCCAAAATCCCTGAGGCATCAGGCTCTTGACCCTGGGCTCCTCCCCAATCCCTCGAGCACAGCAGTGCCCCTGCCACTGCTCACCTACGAAACCCTTCTGCTCATCATCCGAGATGCGCAGCAGCAGCTCTTGGTGGGAGTTGCTGATATCAGGAGCCACCAGCTTGACAAGCTGCTTCCAACGGGCTTCTCTAACCACAAACTGTGCTCCCTCTTCTTCCTTCAGGAGGTTGAAGGCCTCTATCATCTTGCGGTGCTTCATGTAAGCAAGTTTACGGATCTCATTCTAGAGAGAGTATCGTGATTCAGGCAGCTTCAGTCACCCTCCCCTTGTTTTTTTTAGTAATCTTATTTTCAGGCATAGAGATGCAAGAGATTCAGAGGAACATGCCTGGGGTGATATTAGACACCAAGCACAGCAGAGTCAGTGGGGTGATGCTCGTTAACTGGCCATCACAGTTCCTCTGGAAGGATCAGCAAGTTGCCTGCTGCTGGGAGACGCACTGACAAACCGGGAGACAGGACAAAGAACAGTGTCTAACAGGAAGGAGACGGCAAAGATCACAGGATCTGCAGAGCAAAGAGGATGTGAACACACATGCCTCCCACCCGTGAGTGAACACTGCCTAGATGAGGGGTGGAGATCCTCTTCCACGGTAAAGAGCCTCACACCCTGGGGAGACCAGCCTCTGGGGAGCAGCCTGCTCACTGGGAAAGAGCTGGAGCCCTTGCAGGGGCTCCCAGGAATTCCCAGCTCTCAAGCACCAAACTGCACCTACTCAGTCTGGGTAGGAGCAGGAGTTGTGGTTTACTTAGACCTCTGTTCACATCTCCTTTGCTTTAGGAGCACAGGCAGTGACAGAAAGGTGTGTTTAGTGTGCTTACAGCTGAGGGAAAACAGCCTCCTGCAGAGAGACAGCGGTTCTGAGCTAGGACTGAGCCCTACCAGCAGCACTGCAGAGACACGTGCTTCCTCTCTGATGCAACATCTTGGGTCCCCGGCACCAGCGAGTATCTCATTGTTAAATGCTAAAAGCGGAACTCGCAACAATCCCCACAACACGAAGCGTGGGCCCACGCTTGGCACGTGCAGAGCAGCAGCAAACGACAATTCCCCGCTCCAAACATTACCTTCAGGTGCTTTTTGTAGTTGTTGTACACAACAGCCAGGAAGAGAGACATGAAGATGTAGGTGTTGACGATGACAAAGGCAATGAAGAACAGGGCGTACCAGGAGCTGAAGTCAAATGCCGGCATCCTAGAGAAGGGGGGAGACACTGTTTTGTGCGAGGCAGACAAACAGGGGAATAAAGGAAACAGTCTTCCAGCGGGATTTCCGAGTGCTGTTTCGGACAGCCAGATATACTCGGGTGAGAAACCATGCGTTAGTTCAGTCGCAGAACGGTTGTCTTCCACTAGGTTCTCCCCCTCATTCATCAGGCCCTGACCGAAGGGACGCAGAAGAGGAAGCACAGGGACTAGGCTTCGGTCAGGCTGGCTAAGCTTAAGGCGGTGTCTGACGCCTCAGTCGCAGGCGTGTTACTGGCTCCACAGACCCTCGCTGCACTCCGACCTCCTCTTCCGCTCTCTCCCGGAGGACTAGTGGCATTTCTCAGCCTAAACGCCCTGTGCCATCCCAGTCCTGCTCAGGACGCCTCCAGCAGGCGCAGCGGTGTGCCGCTCTCTGAGGGGGCCTCCACAGCAAGGGGAAGCCAGCTAGAACAAAGGAGGATGGAAAGCTCAGCCCTGGCCTAACGCTGCGCGGATTGAGGAGTCTGCAAAGAAAGCCCTGCAAACGCTGCAAGAGAAGAAGACTCCTGAGCACTAGAGTACTCCCCTGCCTTCCAGGAAGGGCTTTTAGTCACAGCGGGTGCTTGACAAACCGAATTTTTAATGCACCTTTTCCAAAAGCCTTCCTGACCTCAGATTCAGGTTCAGAGCCATTTCTAAAGCAGAATTCATGAAAGCCCTGCAGACCGGAGAAGGAAAATCCCCATTACTGCTCCGAAACACCTTGTTGTGTGAAACACAGCACTGTTCTAACCAGGGACCCTGCCACGGGCAGCAGGACTCCAGCAGTCACGCAGCCAGCCTGCGAGCTCAGCGCACGTACATGACGTCTGGGCTGTTGGCTGTTGTCACCAGCACGTAGAGGTCAAACACAGTCTCCAGGTAGTTTCTGAAATACGGCAAGCCTTCTGCTGTCTGCAGGTTCCTAGGAGGAAAAGGACGATCTGAAGGTCAGCACAGAGGTCACGCGTCCCATGACAGGAACTGCAAGTGTCAGCAGTGCTTGTATTCACTAGCAGTTGTTTGGAGCTGCCAGAGTCCCTCCTGCCCCGAAGTATCACACGTGTTCTTCCCCCCCAGCTCTGAGCGGAAGCAGCATTCGCACCTCTCGCCAAACAGCTTCAGGGCCATGAGGGAGAACATGAGAAGGCTGAACATGAAGAGCAAGAAGACGTAGGTGATCTCCGGCAGCGTGTTGCGGATGCTGCGGAAGGCTCTCCGAATCTGCCAGAGAGAAGGCAAGAGTTCAGAAGCGAGTGGTACCGGTTTAACCCTCCCCATCCCAGCTGGATCGAGCACCTGCACAGGGGGAAGTGGGACGCAGGTACACTTCTGTCACCTGGCAGGACAGACTCGGACCCAGGTGTGGCAGCTCTGTTCTGCCAAAACCTGCGCAGGAGCACCAGGCCTTTCCTCCTCATTCCACACAAGATGCTAGAATGAGAGACCCTCTTACCGGCCACCACAAACCCAGCTAGCCAAGGGACCGGGGGCCCTGCGGCGCTGCTGAGACGCTCTTGCTGCAGGGGGCTGGTCAGGGACAGCAGCCCATCACTCCGGCTCGCAAAATCCATGCTGTGAGCCTGCAAGTTCAACTGCGCCCTGCCCCAGGCCTCTGCACCACAGCGGTTTACTCGTGTGTAAGTCAGGACCAGAACGGTCTTGGGCAGCCGGGCAAAGATCTCCCCGTTTCAAGAGGAAGCAGAGTCCAAACCACCCGTGTGGACGCTGTCCGAGAACAGCGTGACTCTTGCGCTTGTTTGCCTCGGAGACTTCCAGGAATAAGTAACCAGGCCCCTGGCCCAGGGACCCTCTCCTCTGCGGGGCTGCTCATGCTCACACCTCCTGAGGCTGGACCTCTGCTCCTCCACACAGGCTGGACCTTACCAGAAACACCCTTCCTTCTACACACAGCCTTGCACTTTGTGAGGCTGATCTTCCCCAACTCACCCCAGCACCGTGTTTGGGAAGAGCTCCAGTTCCAGCCCAGAGCCCGCCCAGGGCTCTGCACAGCAGGAACCCAGCCCACGGCCACAGAGAGAGGCCTTGCGGGGCTTTGCGCAGAACCCAAGCAGCACCAGTGCGAGCACACCCTCTTCTCCATCTCAGATTCTGGATTTGGGACACCCCTGACAGAAACCTTCCCTCACGGGACCCTAACTTCTGCCATTTCTGTACGAACCCCTCCTAGGGAATCCCTTGGACCTCAGAGAGGTCCTGTCCAAACCCAGGACGTCCCAGCACGCCTCCTCCTTACCTGGCGGCTCTCTGCAAAGTTGATCAGGA
>NW_010412733.1:640-1942 GCF_000710305.1 Buceros rhinoceros silvestris | reverse complement strand
ACGCTCTTCACGTTGTATATCCTGAGAACGCCGTATATGGCCAGGTCTGTTAGGGACAACTGCGGAAGGAAGAAGGAGAATTCCAGATGCAGTGCTGGAAGCGTGTCTAGATGGTGCAGATAATAGGGTTAGCCAGTGAGACGGACCATGACAGGCCCCACCCGACGCTTGAGGAGCCCCGGTACATCAGGTCTACGTTATCAGAAAAGCAACAGGAGGAAAAAGCCACCCCAGCCTTGGCGGCTCCCCTAGGCCTAACTCACCAGGATTGCAACCATGATGCAGATGTTCTTGGTATCCTTCCAGAACACGTTGCGAAGGGTTACTTTGGCAAAATGAGTCAGTCGGCCAAAGAACACCAGGAGGCACAACACCTCGACTAGAGAAGTGACCTGCGGAGAGAGGGCGCCTGAGCTGGGAGGAGCGAGAGCAGCGCTAGTCCTCTTCACACAGGTGAGCTACAGGCGAAGGAGAACCAGGCAGGGACAGTGTAAAAGCTTCTCCGGGGGTTTCTGCTGTGGGCTGTTCTACAGGCTCACGTTTCAAGCACAAAACCCGCGCGTGCTCTGCCAAGCAGCGCCATACCAGTTGCGTTCCTGCTCCCCCACTGAACACTCACCAGGAAGGGCAGTGGATATACAGCAGGCTCTTCAAACACCGCAAGGGACAGGTTGAGAAAGATGAAGAAGTAGGTGGCTGTTCGCATGATCCAGTGGTTATAGAGATGATAAAGCCTGTAGGAAGAAGGCGGCGGCACCATAAAGGCTTCACTGCACGTACCCATGGGGTCACCAAGCGCATCCTGGGAGATCAGCTTGAGCAATCCCAAACAGGCACGGGGGAAGAGGGGGAACAGCAGCACAACGTTTGCCAGCCAGGGAGTCGGCAGTTTGCTTCCCGGCCCTTCCTCCCAGCCTCACAGCCAATAATACTCCATTTCAGGGGGCAGAAAACGCAGGAAGGTGGAATCTGGGCGCTCTGCCATTCCACCTAAGCCTGTAACGTACAGATTTGGTGAAGCTGCTTCTTTTTTAGAGTTACCTTGTTCCTTAATTTGCGTGCAAACTTCTGCTGAGCTCAGGTACCCAAAGGAAGCCCGACAGTTATCAGACAACCCTTCTTTGCAGGTTAAAGAGCGAAGAGATAGGAAGAGCCACCAGAGAGAGGCCTGGAGCTGCAGTAAACTGGGTTTTACGCTGAGTTTAAGCAGCATTCCATCCCCCACGGCAGCAACCCTCCCGGTGAATGCTGGCGACAACCACAGACACATCCAGCTCTAAGAAGAGCTCCACACAACAGCGG
>NW_010412733.1:0-418 GCF_000710305.1 Buceros rhinoceros silvestris | reverse complement strand
CTTGTGCCACTCAAAAGAGCTGCCGTCGTGCCAAACAGTCACTTCATCTGCCCAGTAACCACCTGCACAGAGGCTACGGGCAGGTGGCTATAGAGATGACGTGGTATTATACCATTATGAAGGGGATCGGCACCATCAAGACGTAAAAACGGATCGTTTCTAGCACCGAGTGGACTTGGGCAGGAGGAGGTTTAAAGGCACACACTCTGTTTTTCCACAGCAGACTGGCGGTACAGCTACAAACAGCTTGCACCAGCTCAAATCCCCAGTAACAGCACACCCGCGTCTCCAGTTAGCGCAGACACCAGAGCTCAGCGCGCTGGGCGGCGGTCACCGGCTGCTATCGCCGTGTCTGCCCGGCCTGGGGCTGTTCTCCCACACGGCCCCCCGCCCCCAGAGCCCCGACCGAGCTTCCCCA
>NW_010412732.1:700-909 GCF_000710305.1 Buceros rhinoceros silvestris | reverse complement strand
GAGGACTGTGACGGGGACGGCAGGTGGGTGCTGGCTGCGAGGGGGCTCTTGGCTGCCCCAGCTCTGCTCCGCAGTCGCCCGGGAGGGCGTCCCAGCTCCGGTGGGGATCCCTTCGACCGGGTGCTCTCGCAAGTACCAGCTGGGTGCTCCCATGTGTCGCGTGAGTTAATGGCGTGTTTGTGCACTGGTTAATCGGGCGCTCGGGATCG
>NW_010412732.1:0-343 GCF_000710305.1 Buceros rhinoceros silvestris | reverse complement strand
GCCCGTGCCCCATCCTGCCGCCACATGATGCCAACGTGCCCATTGGCACCGGTCCCTGTCCTGTCCCCGAGGCCCTGCAGGAGCTTCCAAGTAGAGGCAAATGTCGGGTCAGACCGTGCCACGGGTCCCTGGGGACCCTGCGGAGCCGTGGTGCTGGTGGCACATGCAGCACTGGGATGGAGGCACCCAGCCTTGGTGCTGCTGGGAGCCGTTTGCGGGTGCCGGCTCCTGTGGCACTGTTGGGGACGTCACCACCCTGGGGTCCCTGCGCCACTTCCCCTTCTCCCCGGCAAGAATGTGGGGCTTGGCGTGTCCTGCCCAGAGCCACCCGCTGAGTCAGGGG
>NW_010412731.1:3826-4206 GCF_000710305.1 Buceros rhinoceros silvestris | reverse complement strand
GCTTGGCCCTGCCGTGATGGGTCATTGTTTTCCCTGCTGAGTCGGCATCCTGGCTGCGCAGATTTTTCTGCTGGAGTTGCAGATTGTTTTCCATTTCCTGGGAGTGTGCTCGGGCTCTCTCTAGCACACACTCTGCTTCGGGATTATTTTTTGTTATGGTTCCCAGGGACCTGGAGTCTCGTGTCCCCTTTGTGGCCACTTTGCCCTCTCTTGGTGGCCTGGATTGTGGCCCGGGGCTGCCCCACGTCGCTGAGCTCTCCAGAGGGCAGCTCAGTGGGACATGACCACTGTCACAAGGGCGGTTTGGGGCCCAGGGCTGTCACTTGGAATCTGTCTGTTGCTGCCCTGGGATGTCGCAGTGGCCAAGGTCCTACCCTGTG
>NW_010412731.1:2697-3739 GCF_000710305.1 Buceros rhinoceros silvestris | reverse complement strand
GCTCTCCAGAGGGCAGCTCAGTGGGACATGACCACTGTCACAAGGGCGGTTTGGGGCCCAGGGCTGTCACTTGGAATCTGTCTGTTGCTGCCCTGGGATGTCGCAGTGGCCACGGTCCTGCCCTGTGCCATGAGTCGTCTCGTGGCCGGACCAGCGAGCGTTTGTTCGGCAGCGTGCAGCGATTGAGTTTCCAAAGTCCTGCAGAACCTTGCTGAGCTATTTCGGTCCTGCCCACTGGTCTGACCTGCCCTGCTCCTGCCTGCACCCGGGGCCGGCACGCTGGCACCCTTCTAGTCACAAAAGCTGGGTGACGTTTGTGTTTGGCAGCTTCCCCACAGTGTGAACGCCAGTGGTAGCTGTTTGACTCGGCTTTTCGCATGTTGAGCTCTGGAGGTCTGGGTTGAGATGGCCGTAGGGGCAAGAGCAGCAGCATGGGGCGCTGCGGGAGCAGAGCACCCACCTCTCCCTGCCTGTCCCTCCTCCGCAGGGTGGTGCCAGAAGGAGGCCCGCCCTGTTTGACTCGGCTTGTCGCATGTTGAGCTCTGGAGGTCTGGGTTGAGATGGCCGTAGGGGCAAGAGCAGCAGCATGGGGCGCTGCGGGAGCAGAGCACCCACCTCTCCCTGCCTGTCCCTCCTCCGCAGGGTGATGCAAGAAGGAGCCCGGCATGCCGTACTTGGATCGACAGAACCGTATCTGCGGGTTCCTGGACATTGAAGAAAATGAGACCTGTGGCAAGTTTCTGCGGAGGTATTTCATCCTGGACACCCAGGCCAACTGCCTCCTGTGGTACATGGACAACCCGCAGGTAGGTCATGTGCTGCTCCCAGCTTCATGCTGGGAATGTCCGTGGATGTTGTTAGTGAGCCCGTAGGCACATCCTGGGCACCCTGCAGGGCTGTCAGAGTGGAGGTGTCTCCTCCAGGTCCCCAAGGGAGGATGCTGGTCTGCTGCATCCATTGTCCGTCGGGGTCTCCCATGGCTGAGTGTGGCCATGGCCAAGCAGAGCAGCCCCCCATGAATTCTGTGGTTTCCAGGACTGTC
>NW_010412731.1:1613-2545 GCF_000710305.1 Buceros rhinoceros silvestris | reverse complement strand
TCACACCACCAGGAGCCATTGTCACCCCAGAGGAGCTTAGAGAAATGCTGTGCCGATGTGAGGTGGGACACCTCCCTCGTGTCCTAGCGTAGAGATAACGAGTAAGAGAAGGGGTTATCCTAGAAGTACTTGTCATCTTGGAAACGTTGTCATGCAGCAAAAGCACTTAGACCGGGAGCTGGGCAGCTGGGAAAGCTGGAGTCGGTCTCTATCACACCCAGTGTCTCTGGCAGCTGCCCCGGTGCTTGTGGTCAAGGTCAAAAGAGCGAGAGCCACAGCTGAGCTCTAGGACCCTCCTGGAAACTCCACGGTGCTGGAGCACTGCTGAGGAGGCACCTGCTTTCCTCAAGAGCATCGCGCAGCAGATTCGCCATTGCCTTGTTAAAAGGGGAAGGGGAAGCACCCAGCCGCCCGCAGCCTCCCGGCCCCTGTTAGCACAAACTTGGCTCTGGGGGCTGTGCAGGTGGGGGTCGGAGCCCGTCGTGCACCTGCGGTGCTGCTGCTCGGGGTGGGGAGCAGGACCGGTGGCTCCCAGTGGGACCAAGGAGGGCACAGTGCTGGGGTGCAGCACACCGTGGCTGCTCCCAGCTGCTCGTTGGGTGCGACATGGAGCAGGTGCCCAGAGAAGGGAAGTGGTGAGGCTGCCTGACCCCGATGACACTAATGACAGCCTGACTCGCCTTGTCCGTGTTCTCCCTGTCATTGAACTGCCATTGCTCATTCCTTGTCTTGCAGAACCTGGCCATTGGCGCGGGTGCTGTCGGATCTCTGCAGCTGACCTATATCTCCAAGGTAATGTCGGGGCGAGGTGAGGGAAAACGAGTGCTCCCTGTTGTCCCCTTACCCGTGCGGCTTTCCCTGGAGAGGCGATGGCTCGCCCCGGCAGCACCCGAGTCGACGTCCCGCCTGTGCTGTCCCTTCTGGGTTGGGGG
>NW_010412731.1:1036-1529 GCF_000710305.1 Buceros rhinoceros silvestris | reverse complement strand
GACGTCCAGCCTGTGCTGTCCATTCTGGGTTGGGAGCCTCAGAGGGTCTCTGGGAAGGAGGGAGCATCCCCTGACCCATGAACTGGGGGAAGGGTTGGGGTGTGGGAGGAAGAGGAACTGCTCTGCTGTGAGGAAGGACACAGAGCTCATCAGACCTGAGGAAGATGGGGATATAGAGACGGTCTCGAGGTCCTTCTTGCAACAGATTGGGAAGCACCAGTGGATCTCCCCTCTAAGCGCAGAAGGCAGCACCCTGAAGGATGAGACCTTGTGGGAACTCAGTCTTTTGTGTCTCCTAATGTCACTACCCGGAGTCCACAGGAAGGCAAAAATGGTGCAATAAATGACAACTGTCGCAGGGCTGGTGACTGGAGAGTGGAGCTGCCACCATCCTTGGGCGAGCTGCCACTGCTGGGCGAACTGGGGGGCTCTGGCCACCGCACCCAGCCCAGCTCTGAACTGGCGCTGGATGAAGGATGGGACAGATCTCTCT
>NW_010412731.1:633-857 GCF_000710305.1 Buceros rhinoceros silvestris | reverse complement strand
AAGCGCAGATGAAGCAACGCCGGGAGGTTGAGCCTTCCCCATTTGGGAAAGAGCCTCTCGTATGAATTAAATACGGTTTAGTCTAAATGAAAATTGCTGTAGGACAGCATTTGGTCACAAACTGCAGGATGGGGTTATGCCAGCGGCTTTAACTACTGACGGTAAATATGCCAGAAAAATGGGGGTTTGCTTGAGAAAACATATTTAAAGCATTATAGACTGGC
>NW_010412731.1:0-387 GCF_000710305.1 Buceros rhinoceros silvestris | reverse complement strand
TATAAGTGATTCCTGCTCTTTAGGAAGAAACCACTGCTATTTTCCCTCAATTTTCGTAATTGCTGACAAGAGCGGCTGTGTTAGTCCAGCAGAAACTCGCGTTTTCGAGGCCTTTGAAAGCTTTCTGTTCTTTGCTTTACAGTGCAGCCAGTGCCGGGGGGGGACAGCGGGAGATGAAAGCCCCGTCTCTGCGCTCACCTTCCCCTGGGACCGCGCGTTCGTTGCCGCATGTGGTCTGGGTTATGTCCGATACAGGCCAGTTCCCGAGAGCTCGTGCAGCTGCGCTGCAGCTCTGGGGCTCATGCTGTGCATGTCGTCCGCGTGGGCACAGGACGCTGCCTGTCCGCCCAGCATCGCTGGGACCGCTGCGGGGTGCAGGGGGCTCTT